>NW_027174704.1:0-123424 GCF_000390325.3 Nicotiana tomentosiformis | reverse complement strand
CCACTTGTAAGGCGTCGGTATAACACACGAAAATATGGGAATCGGGCGGAATTCTAGTTGTTTAGCCGAAAAATGCAAAAAATGAGAAGCGATCATGGCGGGAAGGTGACTATTGTTCCTTAGGTATTATTTGATGGCCCATAAACTTTTTAGGTGATCCGAGTGCGGGGGGCACGGCCCACTCGGAAAGCGTGGGCTATAGCACACGAAAATATGGGAATCGTGCGGAATTCTAGTTGTTTGGCCGAAAAATGCAAAACATAAGGAACAATCATGGCGGGGTGAATACTATGGTTCCTTAGGTCGTATTTGATGGCCCGGAAAATTTTTAGGCGATCGGGGTTCGGGGTTCCCGGGACCCCTTGGAAGGCGTGGGCTAAAGCACACGAAAATATGGGAATCGGGCGGAATTCTAATTGTTCGGCCGAAAAATGCAAAAAATGAGAAACGATCATGGCGGGAAGGTGACTATGGTTCCTTAGGTCTTATTTGATGGCCCAAAAACTTTTTAGGTGATCCAGCGGGGGCACGGCCCACTCGGAAGGCGTGGGCTATAGCACACGAAAATATGGGAATCGCGCGGAATTCTAGTTATTTGGCCGAAAAACGCAAAAAATAAGGAACGATCATGGCGGGGCGGATACTATGGTTCCTTAGGTCATATTTTATGGCCCGGAAAAGTTTTAGGCAATCGGGGTTCCCGGGACCCCTTGGAAGGCGTGGGCTAAAGCACACGAAAATATGGAAATCGTGCGAAATTCTAGTTTTTTGGCTGAAAAATGCAAAAAATGAGAAACGATCATGGCGTGAAGGTGACTATGGTTCCTTAGGTCTTATTTGATTGCCCAAAAACGTTTTAGGTGATCCGAGTGCGGGGGGCACGGCCCACTCGGAAGGCGTGGGCTATAGCACACGAAAATATGGGAATCGCGCGGAATTCCAGTTGTTTGGCCGAAAAACGCAAAAAATAAGGAACGATCATGGCGGGGCGGATACTATGGTTCCTTAGGTCATATTTTATGGCCCGGAAAAGTTTTAGGCAATCGGGGTTCCCGGGACCCCTTGGAAGGCGTGGGCTAAAGCACACAAAAATATGGAAATCGTGCGGAATTCTAGTTTTTTGGCTGAAAAATGCAAAAAATGAGAAACGATCATGGCGTGAAGGTGACTATGGTTCCTTAGGTCTTATTTGATTGCCCAAAAACATTTTAGGTGATCCGAGTGCGGGGGGCACGGCCCACTCGGAAGGCGTGGGCTATAGGACACGAAAATATGGGAATCGCGCGGAATTCTAGTTGTTTGGCCGAAAAACGCAAAAAATGAGGAACGATCATGGCGGGGTGGTGACTATGGTTCTTTAGGTCGTATTTGATGGCCCGGAAAATTTTTAGGCTATCGGGGTTCGGGGTTCCTGGGACCCCTTGGAAGGCGTGGGCTAAAGCACACGAAAATATGGAAATCGCGCGGAATTCTAGTTTTTTGGCTGAAAAATGCAAAAGACTAGGAACGATCATGGTGGGGCGGGGACTATGGTTCCTTAGGTCATATTTGATAGTCCGGAAAATTTTTAGGCGATCCGGCTCCGGGCGGCCCGGCCCACTCGGAAGGCGTGGGCGATAGCACACAAAAATATGGGAATCGGGCGGAATTCTAGTTTTTTGGCCAAAAAAGCAAAAAATGAGGAACGATCATGGCGAGGCAGTGACTATGGTTCCTTAGGTCCTAATTGATGGCCCGAAAATTTTTTAGGCGATCCGAGTCCGGCGGCCTGGCCCACTCGGAAGGCGTGGATAATAGCACACAAAAATATGATAATCGAGCGGAATTCTAGTTTTTTGGCCCAAAAACGCAATAAATGAGGAACGATCATGGCGGGGCGGTGACTATGGTTTTTTGATTGAAAAACGCAAAAGACTAGGAACGATCATGGCGGGGCGGTGACTATGGTTCCTTAGGTCGTATTTGATAGTCCGAAAAATTTTTAGGCGATCCGGCTCTGGGCGGCCCGGCCCACTCGGAAGGCGTGGGCGATAGCACACAAAAATATGGGAATCGGGCGGAATTCTAGTTTTTTGGCCAAAAAATGCAAAAAACGAGGAACGATCATGGCGAGGTGGTGACTATGGTTCCTTAGGTCCTAATTGATGGCCCGAAAATTTTTTAGGCAATCCGAGTCCGGCGTCCTGGCCCACTCGGAAGGCGTGGGCAATAGCACACAAAAATATGATAATCGAGCGGAATACTAGTTTTTTGGCCGAAAAACGCAATAAATGAGGAACGACCGTGGCGGGGCGGTGACTATGGTTTTTTGATTGAAAAACGCAAAAGACTAGGAACGATCATGGCGGGGTGGTGACTATGGTTCCTTAGGTCATTTTTGATTGTCCGGAAAATTTTTAGGCGATCCGGCTCCGGGGGCCCGACATACTCGGAAGGCGTGGGCGATAGAACACAAAAATATGGGAATCGGGCGGAATTCTAGTTGTTTGGCCAAAAAATGCAAAAAATGAGGAACGATCATGGCGAGGCGGTGACTATGGTTCCTTAGGTCCTAATTGATGGCCCGAAAATTTTTTAGGCGATCCGAGTCCGGCGGCCCGGCCCACTCGGAAGGCGTGGGCAATAGCACACAAAAATATGGTAATCGAGCGAAATTCTAGTTTTTTGGCCAAAAAACGCAATAAATGAGGAACGATCATGGCGGGGCGGTGACTATGGTTCCTTAGGTCGTATTTGATAGTCCGGAAAAATTTTAGGCGATCGGGGTCCAAGGCTCCCGGGACCACTCGGAAGGCGTAAGCTATAGCACACGAAAATATGCAAATCGCGCGGAGTTCTAGTTTTTTGGCCAACAAATGCAAAGCATTTGGAACGATCATGGTGGGGCAGTGACTATGGTACCTTAGGTCGTATTTGATAGTCCGGAAATATTTTAGGCGATCAGGGTCCGCGGCTCCCCGGACCACTTGGAAGGCGTGGGTATGGCACACGAAAATATGGGAATCGGGCGTAATTCTAGTTTTTTGGCCGAAAAATGCAAAAAATGAGAAACGATGACGGCGGGGAGGTTATTATGGTTCCTTAGGTCGTATTTGACGGCCCGGAAATTTTTTAGGCGATCAGGGTCCGGGGGTCCCGGAACCACTGGGAAGGGTGGGCAATAGCACATAAAAATATTGTAATCGGGCAGAATTCTTGTTTTTTCGCCGAAAAACGCAACAAATGAGGAATGATCATGGCTGGGCGGTGACTATGGTTCCTTAGGTCATATTTGATAGTCCAGAAAAATTTTAGGCGATAGGGGTCCTGAGGTCCCGGGACCACTCGGAAGGTGTGTGCTATAACACACAAAAATATGGAGACGCGCGGAATTCTAGTTGTTTGGCTGAAAAACACAAAAAATGATGAACGATCATGGCGTCACGGATACTATGGTTCCTTAGGTAGTATTTGATAGTCCGGAAAACTTTTAGGCGATAGGGGTCCGGAGGTCCCGGGACCACTCGGAAGGCGTAAGCTATGCACACGAAAATATGCAAATCGCGCAGAGTTCTAGTTTTTTGGCCAACAAATGCAAAGCATTTGGAATGATCATGGTGGTGCGGTGACTATGGTACCTTAGGTCATATTTGATAGTCCGAAAAAATTTTAGGCGATCAGGGTCCGCGGCTCCCCGGACCACTTGGAAGGCGTGGGTATAGCACACGAAAATATGGGAATCGGGCGTAATTCTAGTTTTTTGGTCGAAAAATGCAAACAATGAGAAACGATGACGGCGGGGAGGTTACTATGGTTCCTTAGGTCGTATTTGACGGCCCGGAAATTTATTAGGCGATCGGGGTCCGGGGGTCCCGGAACCACTAGGAAGGGTGGGCAATAGCACATAAAAATATTGTAATCGGGTAGAATTCTAGTTTTTTCGCCGAAAAACGCAACAAATGAGGAATGATCATGGCTGGGCGGTGACTATGGTTCCTTAGGTCATATTTGATAGTCCAGAAAAATTTTAGGCGATAGGGGTCCTGAGGTCCCGGGACCACTCGGAAGGTGTGGGCTATAACACACAAAAATATGGAGACGCGCAGAATTCTAGTTGTTTGGCCGAAAAACGCAAAAAATGATGAACGATCATGGCGTCGCGGATACTATGGTTCCTTAGGTTGTATTTGTATGTCCGGAAATATTTTAGGCGATAGGGGTCCGGATGTCCCGGAACCACTTGGAAGGTGTGGGCTATAACACATAAAAATATGGGAATCGCGTGGAATTCTAGTTGTTTGGCCGAAAAACGCAAAAAATAAGGAACGATCATGGCGGGACGGATACTATGGTTTCTTAGGTCGTATTTGATTACCCGGAAAAATTTTAGGCGATCGGGGTCCGCGGCTCTTGGCACCACTCGGAATGCGTGGGTATAGCACATGAAAATATGGGAATCGGGCGAAATTCTAGGTCTTTTTCAGTAACATGCAAAAAATGTGGAACGATCATGGCAGGGCGGTGACTATGGTTCCTTTGGTCTTATTTGATAGTCCGGAAAAATATTAGGCGATAAGGGTCCGGAGGTCCCGGGACCACTCAGAAGGCGTGGGCTATAACACACAAAAATATGGGCATCGCGCGTAATTCTAGTTGTTTGGCCGAAAAACGCAAAAAATGAGGAACGATCATGGCGGGGCGGATACTATGGTTCCTTAGGTCATATTTGATGGCCAGGAAAATTTTTAGGCGATCGGGGTCCGCGGCTCCCGGGACCACTCGGAATGCGTGGGTATTGCACACGAAAATATGGGAATCGAGCGGAATTCTAGTTTTTTGGCTGAAAAATGCAAAAGACAAGGAACGATCATGGAAGGGCGGTGACTGTGGTTCCTTAGGTCGTATTTGATAGTCGGGAAAATTTTAGGCAATAGGGGTTCGGGGTTCCCGGGACCCCTTGGAAGGCGTTGGCTAAAGCACACGAATATATGGAAATCGCGCAGAATTCTAGTTTTTTGGCTGAAAACCGCAAAAGACTAGGAACGATCATGGCGGGGCAGTGACTATGGTACCTTAGGTTGTATTTGATATTCCGAAAATTTTTAGGCGATCCGGCTTCGGGGGGCCCGACCGACTCGGAAGGCGTGGGCGATAGCACACAATAATATGGGTATCGGGCGGAATTCTATTTTTTTATGAGGAACGATCATGCCGAGGCAGTGACTATGGTTCCTTAGGTCCTAATTGATGGTCCGAAATTTTTTTAGGCAATCCCAGTCCGGCGGCCCGGCCCACTCGAAAGGCGTGGGCAATAGCACACAAAAATATGGTAATCGAGCGAAATTCTAGTTTTTTGGCTGAAAAATGCAATAAAGGAGGAACGATCATGGCGGGGCAGTGACTCTGGTTCCTTAGGTATTATTTGATGTCCCAGAAAATTTTAGGCGATCGGGGTCCACAGCTCCCGGGACCACTCGGAAGGCGTAAGCTATAGCACACGAAAATATGAAAATCGCGCGGAGTTCTAGTTTTTTGGCCGAAAAATGCAAAGCATTTGGAACGATCATGGTGGGGCGGTGACTATGCTACCTTAGGTCATATTTGATAGTCCGGAAAAATTTTAGGCGATCAGGGTCCGCGGCTCCCCGGACCACTTGGAAGGCGTGGGTATAGCACACGAAAATATGGGAATCGGGCGTAATTCTAGTTTTTTGGCTGAAAAATGCAAAAAATGAGAAACGATGATGGTGGGGCGGTTACTATGGTTCCTTAGGTCGTATTTGACGGCCCGGAAAAATTTTAGGCGATCGGGGTCCGGGGGTCCCGGAACCACTGGGTAGGGTGGGCAATAGCACACAAAAATATTGTAATCTGGCGGAATTCTAGTTTTTTGGCCGAAAAACGCAACAAATGAGGAATAATCATGGATGGGCGGTGACTATGGTTCCTTAGGTCATATTTGATAGTCCAGAAAAATTTTAGGCGATAGGGGTCCTGAGTCCCGGGACCACTCGGAAGGTGTGGGCTATAACACACAAAAATATGGGAATCGCGCGGAATTCTAGTTGTTTGGCCGAAAAACGCAAAAAATAAGGAACGATCATGGCGGGGCGGATACTATGGTTCCTTAGGTCGTATTTGATTGCCCGGAAAAATTTTAGGCGATCAGGGTCCGCGGCTCTTGGGACCACTCGGAATGCGTGGGTATAGCACACGAAAATATGGGGATCGCGCGGAATTCTAGTTGTTTGGCTGAAAAACGCAAAAAATGAGGAACGATTATGGCGGGGCGGATACTATGGTTCCTTAGGTAGTATTTGATAGTCCGAAAAAATTTTAGGCGATAGGGGTCTGGAGGTCCCGGGACCACTCGGAAGGTGTGGGCTATAACACACAAAAATATGGGAATCCCGCGAAATTCTAGTTGTTTGGCCGAAAAACGCAAAAAATAAGGAACGATCATGGTTGGGCGGTGACTATGGTTCTTTAGGTCTTATTTGATAGTCTGGAAAAATTTTAGGCGATAGGGGTCCGGAGACCCGGGACCACTTGTAAGGCGTGGGTATAACACACGAAAATATGGGAATCAGGCGTAATTCTAGTTTTTTGGCCGAAAAATGCAAAAAATGAGAAACGATCATGGCGGGAAGGTTACTATGTTTCCTTAGGTCGTATGTGACGGCACGGAAAATTTTTAGGCGATCGGGGTCCGTGGCTCCCGGGACCACTCGGAGTGCGTGGGTATAGCACACGAAAATATGGGAATCGAGCGGAATTCTAGTTTTTTGGCTGAAAAATGCAAAAGACTAGGAACGATCATGGAAGGGCGGTGACTGTTGTTCCTTAGGTCGTATTTGATAGTCGGGAAATTTTAGGCGATAGGGGTTCGGGGCTCCCGGGACCCCTTGGAAGGCGTGGGCTAAAGCACACGAAAATATGAAAATCGAGCGGAATTCTAGTTTTTTGGTTGAAAAACGCAAAAGACTAGGAACGATCATGGCGGGGCGGTGACTATGGTTCCTAAGGTCGTATTTGATGGCCCGAAAAAATTTTAGGCGAAAGGGGTCCGGAGGTCCCGGGACCACTCGGAAGGCGTGGGCTATAACACACAAAAATATGGGAATCGCGCAGAATTCTAGTTGTTTGGCCGAAAAATGCAAAAAAATAAGGAACGATCATGGCGGAGCGGATACTATGGTTCCTTAGGTCGTATTTGATTGCCCGGAAAAATTTTAGGCGATCAGGGTCCGCGGCTCTTGGGACCACTCGGAATGCGTGGGTATAGCACACGAAAATATGGGAATCGGGTGAAATTCTAGGTCTTTTTCAGTAACATGCAAAAAATGTGGAAAGATCTTGGTAGGGCGGTGACTATGGTTCCTTTGGTCTTATTTGATAGTCCGGAAAAATATTAGGCAATAGGGGTCCAGAGGTCCCGGGACCACTCGGAAGGCGTGGGCTGTAACACACAAAAATATGGGAATCGGGCGGAATTCTAGTTTTTTGGCCAAAAAATGCAAAAAATGAGGAACGATCATGGCGGGGTGGTTACTATGGTTCCTTAGGTTGTATTTGATGGCCCAGAAAATTTTTAGGGGATCGGGGTTCGGGGTTTCCGGGACCCCTTGGAAGGCGTGGGCTAAAGCACACGAAAATATGGAAATTGCGCGGAATTCTAGTTTTTTGGCTGAAAAATGCAAAAGACTAGGAACGATCATGGCGGGGCGGATACTATGGTTCCTTAGGTCGTTTTTGTTAGTCCGGAAAAATTTTAGGCGATAGGGGTCAGGAGGTCCCGGGACCACTCGGAAGGCGTGGGCGATAGCACACAAATATATGGGAATCGGGCTGAATTCTAGTTGTTTGGCCGAAAAATGCAAAAAATGAGGAACGATAATGGCGAGGCGGTGACTATGGTTCCTTAGGTCCTAATTGATGGCCCGAAATGTTTTTAGGCGATCCGAGTCCGGCGGCCCGGCCCATTCGGAAGGCGTGGGAAATAGCACACAAAAATATGATAATCGAGCGAAATTCTAGTTTATTGGCTGAAAAACGCAATACATGAGGAACGATCATGGCGGGGCGGTGACTATGGTTCCTTAGGTCGTATTTGATGGCTCGACAAATTTTAGGCGATCAGGGTCCACGGCTCTCGGTACCACTCGGAAGGCGTAAGCTATAGCACACGAAAATATGCAAATCGCGCGGAGTTCTAGTTTTTTGGCCAAAAAATGCAAAGCATTTGGAACGATCATGGTGGGGCGGTGACTATGGTACCTTAGGTCGTATTTGATAGTCCGGAAAAATTTTAGGCGATCGGGGTCCGCGGCTCCCCGGACAACTTGGAAGGCGTGGGTATAGCACACGAAAATATGGGAATCGGGCGTAATTCTAGTTTTTTGGCCGAAAAATGCAAAAAATGAGGAACGATCCTGGCGGGGCGGTTACTATGGTTCCTTAGGTCGTATTTGATGGCCCGGTAAAATTTTAGGCGATCGGGGTCCGGGGGTCCCGGAACCACTTGGAAGGGTGGGCAATAGCACACAAAAATATTATAATCGGGCGGAATTCTAGTTTTTTGGCCGAATATCACAACAAATGAGGAGTGATCATGGCTGGGCGGTGACTATTGTTCCTTAGGTCATATTTGATAGTCCGGAAAAATTTTAGGCGATAGGGGTCTGGAGTTCCCGGGTTCACTTGGAAGGCGTGGGCTATAGAACACAAAAATATGGGAATCGCACGGAATTCTATTTTGTTTTCCGAAAAACGGAAAAAACTAGGAACGATCATGGCTGGGCGGTGACTATGGTTCCTTAGGTCTTATTTGATAGTCCGGAAAAAATTTTAGGCGATAAGGGTCCGGAGACCCGGGACCACTCGGAAGGCGTGGGCTATAACACACAAAAATATGGGATCGCGCGGAATTCTAGTTGTTTGGCCGAAAAACGCAAAAAATAAGGAACGATCATGGCGGGGCGGATACTATGGTTCCTTAGGTCGTATTTGATGTCCCAAAAATTTTTTAGGCGATCGGGGTCCGTAGCTCCCGGGACCACTCGGAATGCGTGGGTATAGCACACGAAAATATGGGAATCGAGCGGAATTCTAGTTTTTTGGCTGAAAAATGAAAAAGCCTAGGAAGGATCATGGAAGGGCGGTGACTGTGGTTCCTTAGGTCGTATTTGATAGTCGGGAAAATTTTAGGCGATAGGGGTTCGGGGTTCCCGGGACCCCTTGGAAGGCGTGGGCTAAAGCACACTGAAATATGGAAATCGCGCGGAATTCTAGTTTTATGTCTGAAAAATGCAAAAGACTAGGAACGATCATGGCGGGGCGGTGACTATGGTTCCTTAGGTCGTATTTGATGTCCTGGAAAAATTTTAGGCGATCGGGGTCCGGAGGTCCTGGGACCACTCGGAAGGCGTAGGCTATAACACACAAAAATATGGGAATCACGCGGAATTCTAGTTGTTTGGCCGAAAAATGCAAAAAATAAGGAACGATCATGGCGGAGCGGATACTATGGTTCCTTAGGTCGTATTTGATTGCCCGGAAAAATTTTAGGCGATCGGGATCCGCGGCTCTTGGGGACCACTCGGAATGCGTGGGTATAGCACACGAAAATATGTGAATCGGGTGAAATTCTAGGTCTTTTTCAGTAACATGCAAAAAATGTGGAAAGATCTTGGTAGGGCGGTGACTATGGTTCCTTTGGTCTTATTTGATAGTCCGGAAAAATATTAGGCGATAGGGGTCCGGAGGTCCTGGGACCACTCGGAAGGCGTGGGCTATAACACGCAAAAATATGGGAATCGCGCGGAATTCAAGTTGTTTGGCCGAAAAACGCAAAAAAAGGGGAACGATCATGGCGGGGCGGATACTATGGTTCCTTAGGTCGTATTTGATGGCCCGGAAAATTTTTAGGCGATCGGGGTCCGCGGCTTCCGGGACCACTCGGAACGCGTGGGTATAGCACACGAAAATATGGGAATCGAGCGGAATTCTAGTTTTTTGGCAGAAAAATGCAAAAGACTAGGAACGATCATGGAAGGGCGGTGACTGTGGTTCCTTAGGTCGTATTTGATAGTCGGGAAAATTTAAGGCGATAGGGGTTCGGGGTTCCCGGGACCCCTTGGAAGGCGTGGGCTAAAGCACACGAAAATATGGAAATCGCGCGGAATTCTAGTTTTTTGGCTGAAAAACGCAAAAGACTAGGAACGATCATGGCGGGGCGGTGTCTATGGTTCCTTAGGTCGTATTTGATGGCCCGGAAAAATTTTAGGCGATAGGGGTCCGGAGGTCCCGGGGCCACTCGGAAGGTGTGGGCTATAATACACAAAAATATGGGAATCGCGCAGAATTCAAGTTGTTTGGCCGAAAAACGCAAAAAATGAGGAACGATCATGGCGGGGCGGATACTATTGTTCCTTAGGTCATATTTGATGGCCCGGAAAATTTTTAGGCGATCGGGGTCCGCGGCTCCCGGGACCACTCGGAATGCGTGGGTATAGCACACGAAAATATGAGAATCGGGCGAAATTCTAGGTCTTTCTCAGTAACACGCAAAAAATGTGGAAAGATCTTGGCAGGGCGGTGACTATGGTTCCTTTGATCTTATTTGATATTCCGAAAAAATATTAGGCGATAGGGGTCCGAAGGTCCCGGGACCACTCGGAAGGCGTGGGCAATAACACACAAAAATATGGGAATCGCGCGGAATTCTAGTTGTTTGGCCGAAAAACACAAAAATTGAGGAACGATCATGGCGGGGCGGATACTATGGTTCCTTAGGTCGTATTTGATAGTCCGGAAAAATTTTAGGCGATAGGGGTCCGGAGGTCCCGGGACCACTCGGAAGGTGTGGGCTATAACACACAAAAATATGGGAATCGCGCGAAATATTAGGTGTTTTGCCCAAAAATGCAAAAAATAAGGAACGATCATGGCGAGGCGGATACTATGGTTCCTTAGGTCGTATTTGATTGCCCGGAAAAATTTTAGGCGATCGGGGTCCGCGGCTCTTGGGACCACTCGGAATGCGTGGGTATAGCACACGAAAATATGGGAATCGGGCGAAATTCTAGGTCTTTTTCAGTAACATGCAAAAAATAAGGAAAGATCTTGGCAGGGCGGTGACTATGGTTCCTTTGGCCTTATTTAATAGTCTGGAAAAATTTTAGGCGATAGGGGTCCGGAGGTCCCGGGACCACTCGGAAGGTGTGGGCTATAATACACAAAAATATGGGAATCGCGCGGAATTCTAGTTGTTTGGCCGAAAAATGCAAAATATAAGGAACAATCATGGCGGGGCGGATACTATGGTTTCTTAGGTCGTATTTGATGGCCCGGAAAATTTTTAGGCGATCGGGGACCGCGGCTCCCGGGACCACTCGGAATGCGTGGGTATAGCACACGAAAATATGGGAATCGAGCAGAATTCTAGTTTTTTGGCAGAAAAATGCAAAAGACTAGGAACGATCATGGAAGGGCGGTGACTGTGGTTCCTTAGGTCGTATTTGATAGTCGGGAAAATTTAAGGCGATAGGGGTTCGGGGTTCCCGGGACCCCTTGGAAGGCGTGGGCTAAAGCACACGAAAATATGGAAATCGCGCGAAATTCTAGTTTTTTGGCTGAAAAACGCAAAAGACTAGGAACGATCATGGCGGGGCGGTGTCTATGGTTCCTTAGGTCGTATTTGATGGCCCGGAAAAATTTTAGGCGATAGGGGTCCGGAGGTCCCGGGACCACTCGGAAGGTGTGGGCTATAATACACAAAAATATGGGAATCGCGCGGAATTCTAGTTGTTTGGCCGAAAAATGCAAAAAATAAGGAACAATCATGGCGGGGCGGATACTATGGTTTCTTAGGTCGTATTTGATTGCCCGGAAAAATTTTAGGCGATCGGGGTCCGCGGCTCTTGGGACCACTCGGAATGCATGGGTATAGCACACGAAAATATGGGAATCGGGCGAAATTCTAGTTCTTTTTCAGTAACATGCAAAAAATGTGGAGAGATCTTGGCAGGGCGGTGACTATGGTTCCTTTGGTCTTATTTGATAGTCCGGAAAAATATTAGGCGATAGGGGTCCGGAGGTCCCGGGACCACTCGGAAGGCGTGGGCTATAACACATAAAAATGTGGGAATCGCGCGAAATTCTAGTTGTTTGGCCGAAAAATGCAAAAAATGAGGAACGGTCATGGCGGGGCGGATACTATGGTTCCTTAGGTCGTATTTGATGGCCCGGAAAATTTTTAGGCGATCGGGGTCCGTGGCTCCCAGGACCACTCGGAATGCGTGGGTATAGCACACGAAAATATGGGAATCGAGCGAAATTCTAGGTCTTTTTCAGTAACATGCAAAAAATGTGGAAAGATCTTGGCAAGGCGGTGATTATGGTTCCTTTGGTCTTATTTGATAGTCCGGAAAAATATTAGGCGATAGGGGTCCGGAGGTCCCGTGGCCACTCGGAAGGCGTGGGCTATAACACACAAAAATATGGGAATCGCGCGGAATTCAAGTTGTTTGGCCGAAAAATGCAAAAAATGAGGAACGATCATGGCGGGGCGGATACTATTGTTTCTTAGGTCATATTTGATGGCCCGGAAAATTTTTAGGCGATCGGGGTCCGCGGCTCCCGGGACCACTCGGAATGCGTGGGTATAGCACACGAAAATATGGGAATCGGGCAAAATTCTAGGTCTTTTTCAGTAACACGCAAAAAATGTGGAAAGATCTTGGCAGGGCGGTGACTATGGTTCCTTTGATCTTATTTGATAATCCGGAAAAATATTAGGCGATAGGGGTCCGAAGGTCCCGGGACCACTCGGAAGGCGTGGGCAATAACACACAAAAATATGGGAATCACGCGGAATTCTAGTTGTTTGGCCGAAAAACGCAAAAATTGAGGAACGATCATGGCGGGGCGGATACTATGGTTCCTTAGGTCGTATTTGATAGTCCGGAAAAATTTTAGGCGATAGGGGTCCGGAGGTCCCAGGACCACTCGGAAGGTGTGGGCTATAACACACAAAATATGGGAATCGCGCGAAATATTAGGTGTTTTGCCCAAAAATGCAAAAAATAAGGAACGATCATGGCGAGGCGGATACTATGGTTCCTTAGGTCGTATTTGATTGCCCGGAAAAATTTTAGGCGATCGGGGTCAGCGGCTCTTGGGACCACTCGGAATGCGTGGGTATAGCACACGAAAATATGGGAATCGGGCGAAATTCTAGGTCTTTTTCACTAACATGCAAAAAATAAGGAAAGATCTTGGCAGGGCGGTGACTATGGTTCCTTTGGCCTTATTTAATGGTCTAAAAAATTTTTAGGCGATAGGGGTCCGGAGGTCCAGGGACTACTCGGAAGGCGTGGGCTATAACACACAAAAATATGGGAATCGCGCGGAATTCTAATTGTTTGGCCGAAAAATGCAAAAAATAAGGAACGATCATGGCGGAGCGGATACTATGGTTCCTTAGGTCGTATTTGATTTCCCAGAAAAATTTTAGGCGATAGGGGTCCGGAGGTCCCAGGACCACTCGGAAGGTGTGGGCTATAACACACAAAATATGGGAATCGCGCGAAATATTAGGTGTTTTGCCCAAAAATGCAAAAAATAAGGAACGATCATGGCGAGGCGGATACTATGGTTCCTTAGGTCGTATTTGATTGCCCGGAAAAATTTTAGGCGATCGGGGTCCGCGGCTCTTGGGACCACTCGGAATGCGTGGGTATAGCACACGAAAATATGGGAATCGGGTGAAATTCTAGGTCTTTTTCAGTAACATGCAAAAAATGTGGAAAGATCTTGGTAGGGCGGTGACTATGGTTCCTTTGGTCTTATTTGATAGTCCGGAAAAATATTAGGTGATAGGGGTCCGGAGGTCCCGGGACCACTCGGAAGGCGTGGGCTATAACACGCAAAAATATGGGAATCGCGCGGAATTCAAGTTGTTTGGCCGAAAAACGCAAAAAATGAGGAACGATCATGGCGGGGCAGATACTATGGTTCCTTAGGTCGTATTTGATGGCCCGGAAAATTTTTAGGCGATCGGGGTCCGCGGCTCCCGGGACCACTCGGAATGCGTGGGTATAGCACACGAAAATATGGGACTCGAGCGGAATTCTAGTTTTTTTGCAGAAAAATGCAAAAGACTAGGAACGGTCATGGAAGGGCGGTGACTGTGGTTCCTTAGGTCGTATTTGATAGTCGGGAAAATTTAAAGCGATAGGGGTTCGGTGTTCCCGGGACCCCTTGGAAGGCGTGGGCTAAAGCACACAAAAATATGGAAATCGGCGGAATTCTAGTTTTTTGGCTGAAAAACGCAAAAGACTAGGAACGATCATGGCGGGGCGGTGTCTATGGTTCCTTAGGTCGTATTTGATGGCCCGGAAAAATTTTAGGCGATAGGGGTCCGGAGGTCCCGGGACCACTCGGAAGGTGTGGGCTATAATACACAAAAATATGGGAATCGCGCGGAATTTTAGTTGTTTGGTCGAAGAATGCAAAAAATAAGGAACAATCATGGCGGGGCGGATACTATGGTTTCTTAGGTCGTATTTGATTGCCCGAAAAAATTTTAGGCGATCGAGGTCCGCGGCTCTTGGGACCACTCGGAATGCATGGGTATATCACACAAAAATATGGGAATCGGGCAAAATTCTAGTTCTTTTTCAGTAACATGCAAAAAATGTGGAGAGATCTTGGCAGGGCGGTGACTATGAGTCCTTTGGTCTTATTTGATAGTCCGGAAAAATATTAGGCGATAGGGGACGGAGGTCCCGGGACCACTCGGAAGGCGTGGGCTATAACACACAAAAATTTGGGAATCGCGCGAAATTCTAGATGTTTGGACGAAAAACGCAAAAAATGAGGAACGATCATGGCGGGGTGGATACTATGGTTCCTTAGGTCGTATTTGATGGCCCGAAAAATTTTTAGGCGATCGGGGTCCGCGGCTCTTGGGACCACTCGGAATGCGTGGGTATAGCACACGAAAATATGAGAATCGGGTGAAATTCTAGGTCTTTTTCAGTAACATGCAAAAAATGTGGAAAGATCTTGGTAGGGCGGTGACTATGGTTCCTTTGGTCTTATTTGATAGTCCGGAAAAATTTTAGGCGATAGGGGTCCGGAGGTCCCGGGACCACTCGGAAGGCGTGGGCTATACACACAAAAATATGGGAATCGCGCGGAATTCTAGTTGTTTGGCCGAAAAATGCAAAAAATGTGGAACGATCATGGCGGGGCAGATACAATGGTTCCTTTGGTCGTATTTGTTAGTCCAAAAAAATTTAATGCGATAGTGGTCAGGAGGTCCCGGGACCACTCGGAAGGCGTGGGCTGTAACACATAAAAATATGGGAATCGCACGGAATTCTAGTTGTTTGGCCGAAAAACGCAAAAAATGAGGAATGATCATGGCGGGGTGGTTACTATGGTTCCTTAGGTCGTATTTGATGGCCCGGAAAATTTTTAGGCGATCGGGGTTCGGGGTTCCCGGGACCCCTTGGAAGGCGTGGGCTAAAGCACACGAAAATATGGAAATTGCGCGGAATTCTAGTTTTTTGGCTGAAAAATGCAAAAGACTAGGAACGATCATGGCGGGGCGGATACTATGGTTCCTTAGGTCATTTTTGTTAGTCCGGAAAAATTTTAGGCGATAGGGGTCAGGAGGTCCCGGGACCACTCGGAAGGCGTGGGCGATAACACACAAATATATGGGAATCGGGCTGAATTCTAGTTGTTTGGCCAAAAAATGCAAAAAATGAGGAACGATAATGGCGAGGCAGTGACTATGGTTCCTTAGGTCCTAATTGATGGCCCGAAATTTTTTTAGGCGATCCGAGTCCGGCGGCCCGGCCCATTCGGAAGGCGTGGGAAATAGCACACAAAAATATGATAATCGAGCGGAATTCTAGTTTTTTGGCTGAAAAACGCAATACATGAGGAACGATCATGGCGGGGCGGTGACTATGGTTCCTTAGGTCATATTTGATGGCTCGAAAAATTTTAGGCGATCAGGGTCCACGGCTTCCGGGACCACTCGGAAGGTGTAAGCTATAGCACACAAAAATATGCAAATCGCGCGGAGTTCTAGTTTTTTGGCCAAAAAATGCAAAGCATTTGGAACAATCATGGTGGGGCGGTGACTATGGTACCTTAGGTCGTATTTGATAGTCCGGAAAAATTTTAGGCGATCGAGGTCCGCGGCTCCCCGGACAACTTGGAAGGCGTGGGTATAGCACACGAAAATATGGGAATCGGGCGTAATTCTAGTTTTTTGGCCGAAAAATGCAAAAAATGAGGAACGATCCTGGCGGGGCGGTTACTATGGTTCCTTAGGTCGTATTTGACGGCCCGGTAAAATTTTAGGCGATCGGGGTCCGGGGGTCCCGGAACCACTTGGAAGGGTGGGCAATAGCACACAAAAATATTATAATCGGGCGGAATTCTAGTTTTTTTGCCGAATATCACAACAAATGTGGAATGATCATGGCTGGGCGGTGACTATGGTTCCTTAGGTCATATTTGATAGTCCGGAAAAATTTTAGGCGATAGGGGTCTGGAGTTCCCGGGTTCACTTGGAAGGCGTGGGCTATAGGACACGAAAATATGGGAATCGCACGGAATTCTATTTTGTTTTCCGAAAAACGGAAAAAACTAGGAACAATCATGGCTGGGCGGTGACTATGGTTCCTTAGGTCTTATTTGATAGTCCGGAAAAATTTTAGGCGATAGGGGTCCGGAGACCCGGGATTACTCGGAAGGAATCGCGCGGAATTCTAGTTGTTTGGTCGAAAAACGCAAAAAATGAGGAACGATCATGGCGGGGCGGATACTATGGTTCCTTAGGTAGTATTTGATAGTCCGGAAAAATTTTAGGCGATAGGGGTCCGGAGGTCCTGGGACCACTCGGAAGGTGTGGGCTATAATACACAAAAATATGGGAATCGCGCGGAATTCTAGTTGTTTGGCCGAAAAACGCAAAAAATAAGGAACGATCATGGCGGGGCGGATACTATGGTTCCTTAGGTCGTATTTGAATGCCCGGAAAACTTTTCGGCGATCGGGGTCCGCGGCTCTTGGGACCACTCGGAATGCGTGGGTATAGCACACGAAAATAAGGGAATCGGGCGAAATTCTAGTTCTTTTTCAGTAACATGCAAAAAATGTGGAAAGATCTTGGCAGGGCGGTGACACTGGTTCCTTTGGTCTTATTTGATAGTCCGTAAAAATATTAGGCGATAGGGGTCCGGAGGTCCCTGGACCACTCGGAAGGCGTGGGCTATAACACACAAAAATGTGGGAATCGCGCGGAATTCTAGTTGTTTGGCCGAAAAACGCAAAAAATGAGGAACGATCATGCCAGGGCGGATACTATGGTTCCTTAGGTCGTATTTGATGGCCCAGAAATATTTTAGGCGATCGGGGTCCGTAGCTCCCGGGACCACTCGGAATGCGTGGGTATAGCACACGAAAATATGGGAATCGAGCGGAATTCTAGTTTTTTGGCTGAAAAATGCAAAAGACTAGGAAGGATCATGGAAGGGCGGTGACTGTGGTTCCTTAGGTCGTATTTGATAGTCGGGAAAATTTTAGGCGATAGGGGTTCGGGGGTCCCGGGACCACTCGGAAGGCGTGGGCTATAACACACAAAAATGTGGGAATCGCGCGAAATTCTAGTTGTTTGGCCGAAAAATGCAAAAAATGAGGAACGATCATGGCGGGGCGGATACTATGGTTCCTTAGGTCGTATTTGATGGCCCGGAAAATTTTTAGGCGATCGGGTTCCGTGGCTCCCAGGACCACTCGGAATGCGTGGGTATAGCACACGAAAATATGGGAATCGAGCGAAATTCTTGGTCTTTTTCAGTAACATGCAAAAAATGTGGAAAGATCTTGGCAGGGCGGTGATTAAGGTTCCTTTGGTCTTATTTTGATAGTCCGGAAAAATATTAGGCGATAGGGGTCCGGAGGTCCCGGGACCACTCGGAAGGCGTGGGCTATAACACGCAAAAATATGAGAATCGCGCGGAATTCAAGTTGTTTGGCCGAAAAACGCAAAAAATGAGGAACGATCATGGCGGGGCGGATACAATGGTTCCTTAGGTCGTATTTGATGGCCCGGAAAATTTTTAGGCGATCGGGGTCCGCGGCACCCGGGACCACTCGGAATGCGTGGGTATAGCACATGAAAATATGGGAATCGAGCGGAATTCTAGTTTTTTGGCAGAAAAATGCAAAAGACTAGGAACGATCATGGAAGGGCGGTGACTGTGGTTCCTTAGGTCGTATTTGATAGTCGGGAAAATTTAAGGCGATAGGGGTTCGGGGTTCCCGGGACCCCTTGGAAGGCGTGGGCTAAAGCACACGAAAATATGGAAATCGCACGGAATTCTAGTTTTATGGCTGAAAAACGCAAAAGACTAGGAACGATCATGGCGGGGCGGTGTCTATGGTTCCTTAGGTTGTATTTGATGGCCCGGAAAATTTTAGGCGATAGGGGTCCGGAGGTCCCGGGACCACTCGGAAGGTGTGGGCTATAATACACAAAAATATGGGAATCGCGCGGAATTCTAGTTGTTTGGCCGAAAAATGCCAAAAATAAGGAACAATCATGGCGGGGCGGATACTATGGTTTCTTAGGTCGTATTTGATGGCCCGGAAAATTTTTAGGCGATCGGGGTCCGCGGCTCCCGGGACCACTCGGAATACGAGGGTATAGCACACGAAAATATGGGAATCGAGCGGAATTCTAGTTTTTTGGCAGAAAAATGCAAAAGACTAGGAACGATCATGGAAGGGCGGTGACTGTGGTTCCTTAGGTCGTATTTGATAGTCGGGAAAATTTAAGGCGATAGGGGTTCGGGGTTCCCGGGACCCCTTGGAAGGCGTGGGCTAAAGCACACGAAAATATGGAAATCGCGCGAAATTCTAGTTTTTTGGATGAAAAACGCAAAAGACTAGGAACGATCATGGCGGGGCGGTGTCTATGGTTCCTTAGGTCGTATTTGATGGCCCGGAAAAATTTTAGGCGATAGGGGTCCGGAGGTCCCGGGACCACTCGGAAAGTGTGGGCTATAATACACAAAAATATAGGAATCGCGCGGAATTCTAGTTGTTTGGCCGAAAAATGCAAAAAATAAGGAACAATCATGGCGGGGCGGATACTATGGTTTCTTAGGTCGTATTTGATTGCCTGAAAAAATTTTAGGCGATCGGGGTCCGCGGCTCTTGGGACCACTCGGAATGCATGGGTATAGCACACGAAAATATGGGAATCGGGCGAAATTCTAGTTCTTTTTCAGTAACATGCAAAAAATGTGGAGAGATCTTAGTAGGGCGGTGACTATGGTTCCTTTGGTCTTATTTGATAGTCCGGAAAAATATTAGGCGATAGGGGTCCGGAGGTCCCGGGACCACTCGGAAGGCGTGGGCTATAACACACAAAAATGTGGGAATCGCGCGAAATTCTAGTTGTTTGGCCGAAAAATGCAAAAAATGAGGAACGATCATGGCGGGGCGGATACTATGGTTCCTTAGGTCGTATTTGATGGCCCGGAAAATTTTTAGGCGATCGGGGTCCGTGGCTCCCAGGACCACTCGGAATGCGTGGGTATAGCACACGAAAATATGGGAATCGAGCGAAATTCTTGGTCTTTTTCAGTAACATGCAAAAAATGTGGAAAGATCTTGGCAGGGCGGTGATTAAGGTTCCTTTGGTCTTATTTTGATAGTCCGGAAAAATATTAGGCGATAGGGGTCCGGAGGTCCCGGGACCACTCGGAGGGCGTGGGCTATAACACACAAAAATATGGGAATCGCGCGGAATTCAAGTTGTTTGGCCGAAAAACGCAAAAAATGAGGAACGATCATGGCGGGGCGGATACTATGGTTCCTTAGGTCGTATTTGATGGCCCGGAAAATATTTAGGCGATCGGGGTCCGCGGCTCCCGGGACTACTCGGAATGCGTGGGTATAGCACACGAAAATATGGGAATCGGTCGAAATTCTAGGTCTTTTTCAGTAACACGCAAAAAATGTGGAAAGATCTTGGCAGGGCGGTGACTATGGTTCCTTTGGTCTTATTTGATAGTCCGGAAAAATATTAGGCGATAGGGGTCCGAAGGTCCCGGGACCACTCGGAAGGCGTGTGCAATAACACACAAAAATATGGGAATCGCACGGAATTCTAGTTGTTTGGCCGAAAAATGCAAAAAATGAGGAACGATCATGGCGGGGCGGATACTATGGTTCCTTAGGTCGTATTTGGTGGCCCGAAAATTTTTTAGGCGATCGGGGTCCGTGGCTCCCAGGACCACTCGGAATGCGTGGGTATAGCACACGAAAATATGGGAATCGAGCAAAATTTTAGGTCTTTTTCAGTAACATGCAAAAAATGTGGAAAGATCTTGGCAGGGCGGTGATTATGGTTCCTTTGGTCTTATTTGATAGTCCGGAAAAATATTAGGCGATAGGGGTCCGGAGGTCCCGGGACCACTCGGAAGGCGTGGGCTATAACACACAAAAATATGGGAATCGAGCGGAATTCAAGTTGTTTGGCCGAAAAACGCAAAAAATGAGGAACGATCATGGCGGGGCGGATACTATGGTTCCTTAGGTCGTATTTGATGGCCCGGAAAATTTTTAGGCGATCGGGGTCCGCGGCTCTTGGGACCACTCGGAATGCATGGGTATAGCACACGAAAATATGGGAATCGGGCGAAATTCTAGTTCTTTTTCAGTAACATGCAAAAAATGTGGAGAGATCTTGGTAGGGCGGTGACTATGGTTCCTTTGGTCTTATTTGATAGTCCGGAAAAATATTAGGCGATAGGGGTCCGGAGGTCCCGGGACCACTCGGAAGGCGTGGGCTATAACACACAAAAATGTGGGAATCGCGCGAAATTCTAGTTGTTTGGCCGAAAAATGCAAAAAATGAGGAACGATCATGGCGGGGCGGATACTATGGTTCCTTAGGTCGTATTTGATGGCCCGGAAAATTTTTAGGCGATCGGGGTCCGTGGCTCCCAGGACCACTCGGAATGCGTGGGTATAGCACAGGAAAATATGGGAATCGAGCGAAATTCTAGGTCTTTTTCAGTAACATGCAAAAAATGTGGAAAGATCTTGGCAGGGCGGTGATTAAGGTTCCTTTGGTCTTATTTTGATAGTCCGGAAAAATATTAGGCGATAGGGGTCCGGAGGTCCCGGGACCACTCGGAAGGCGTGGGCTATAACACACAAAAATATGGGAATCGCGCGGAATTCAAGTTGTTTGGCCGAAAAACGCAAAAAATGAGGAACGATCATGGCGGGGCGGATACTATGGTTCCTTAGGTCGTATTTGATGGCCCGGAAAATTTTTAGGCGATCGGGGTCCGCGGCTCCCGGGACTACTCGGAATGCGTGGGTATAGCACACGAAAATATGGGAATCGGGCGAAATTCTAGGTCTTTTTCAGTAACACGCAAAAAATGTGGAAAGATCTTGGCAGGGCGGTGACTATGGTTCCTTTGGTCTTATTTGATAGTCCGGAAAAATATTAGGCGATAGGGGTCCGAAGGTCCCAGGACCACTCGGAAGGCGTGTGCAATAACACACAAAAATATGGGAATCGCGCGGAATTCTAGTTGTTTGGCCGAAAAATGCAAAAAATGAGGAACGATCATGGCGGGGCGGATACTATGGTTCCTTAGGTCGTATTTGATGGCCCGGAAAATTTTTAGGCGATCGGGGTCCGCGGCTCTTGGGACCACTCGGAATGCATGGGTATAGCACACGAAAATATGGGAATCGGGCGAAATTCTAGTTCTTTTTCAGTAACATGCAAAAAATGTGGAGAGATCTTGGTAGGGCGGTGACTATGGTTCCTTTGGTCTTATTTGATAGTCCGGAAAAATATTAGGCGATAGGGGTCCGGAGGTCCCGGGACCACTCGGAAGGCGTGGGCTATAACACACAAAAATGTGGGAATCGCGCGAAATTCTAGTTGTTTGGCCGAAAAATGCAAAAAATGAGGAACGATCATGGCGGGGCGGATACTATGGTTCCTTAGGTCGTATTTGATGGCCCGGAAAATTTTTAGGCGATCGGGGTCCGTGGCTCCCAGGACCACTCGGAATGCGTGGGTATAGCACAGGAAAATATGGGAATCGAGCGAAATTCTAGGTCTTTTTCAGTAACATGCAAAAAATGTGGAAAGATCTTGGCAGGGCGGTGATTAAGGTTCCTTTGGTCTTATTTTGATAGTCCGGAAAAATATTAGGCGATAGGGGTCCGGAGGTCCCGGGACCACTCGGAAGGCGTGGGCTATAACACACAAAAATATGGGAATCGCGCGGAATTCAAGTTGTTTGGCCGAAAAACGCAAAAAATGAGGAACGATCATGGCGGGGCGGATACTATGGTTCCTTAGGTCGTATTTGATGGCCCGGAAAATTTTTAGGCGATCGGGGTCCGCGGCTCCCGGGACTACTCGGAATGCGTGGGTATAGCACACGAAAATATGGGAATCGGGCGAAATTCTAGGTCTTTTTCAGTAACACGCAAAAAATGTGGAAAGATCTTGGCAGGGCGGTGACTATGGTTCCTTTGGTCTTATTTGATAGTCCGGAAAAATATTAGGCGATAGGGGTCCGAAGGTCCCAGGACCACTCGGAAGGCGTGTGCAATAACACACAAAAATATGGGAATCGCGCGGAATTCTAGTTGTTTGGCCGAAAAATGCAAAAAATGAGGAACGATCATGGCAGGGCGGATACTATGGTTCCTTAGGTCGTATTTCATGGCCCGGAAAATTTTTAGGCGATCGGGGTCCGTGGCTCTTGGGACCACTCGGAATGCGTGGGTATAGCACACGAAAATATGGGAATCGGGCGAAATTCTAGGTCTTTTTCAGTAACATGCAAAAAATGTGGAAAGATCTTGGCAGGGCGGTGACTATGGTTCCTTTGGTCTTATTTGATAGTCCGGAAAAATATTAGGCGATAGGGGTCCGGAGGTCCCGGGACCACTCGGAAGGCGTGGGCTATAACACACAAAAATATTGGAATCGAGCGGAATTCAAGTTGTTTGGCCGAAAAATGCAAAAAATAAGGAACAATCATGGCGGGGCGGATACTATGGTTTCTTAGGTCGTATTTGATGGCCCGGAAAAGTTTTAGGCCATCGGGGTCCGCGGCTCCCGGGACCACTCGAAATGCGTGGGTATAGCACACGAAAATATGGGAATCGAGTGGAATTCTAATTTTTTGGCAGAAAAATGCAAAAGACTAGGAACGATCATGGAAGGGCGGTGACTGTGGTTCCTTAGGTCGTATTTGATAGTCGGGAAAATTTAAGGCGATAGGGGTTTGGGGTTCCCGGGACCCCTTGGAAGGCGTGGGCTAAAGCACACGAAAATATGGAAATCGCGCGGAATTCTAGTTTTTTGGCTGAAAAACGCAAAGACTAGGAACGATCATGGCGGGGCGGTGACTATGGTTCCTTAGGTCGTATTTGATAGTCCGGAAAATTTTTAGGCGATCCGGCTCCGGGGGCCCCGACCCACTCGGAAGGCGTGGGCGATAACACACAAAAATATGAGAATCGGGCGGAATTCAATTTTTTGGCCAAAAAATGCAAAAAATTAGGAACGATCATGGTGAGGCGGTGACTATGGTTCCTTAGGTCCTAATTGATGGCCCGAAAATTTTTTAGACGATCCGAGTCCGGCAGCCGGGCCCACTCGGAAGGCGTGGGCAATAGCACACAAAAATATGGTAATCGAGCGAAATTCTAGTTTTTTGGCCGAAAAATGCAACAAATGAGGAATGATCATGGCTGGGCGGTGACTATGGTTCCTTAGGTCGTATTTGATAGTCCGGAAAAATTTTAGGCGATAGGGGTCCGGAGTTCCCGGGTTCACTTGGAAGGCATGGGCTATAGGACACGAAAATATGGGAATTGCGCGGAATTCTAGTTTTTTGGCCGAAAAACGGAAAACAAATAGGAACGATCATGGCTGGGCGGTGACTATGGTTCCTTAGGTCTTATTTGATAGTCCAAAAAAATTTTAGGCGATAGGGGTCCGGAGACCCAGGACAACTCGGACGGCGTGGGCTATAACACACAAAAATATGGGATCGCGCGGAATTCTAGTTGTTTGGCCGAAAAACGCAAAAAATGAGGAACGATCATGGTGGGGCGGATACTATGGTTCCTTAGGTCATATTTGATAGACCAGAAAAAAATTAGGTGATAGGGGTTCGGAGGTCCCGGGACCACTCGGAAGGCGTAAGCTATAGCACACTAAAATATGCAAATCGTGCGGAGTTCTAGTTTTTTGGCCGAAAAATGCAAAGAATTTGGAACGATCATGGTGGGGCGGTGACTATGGTACCTTAGGTCGTATTTGATTGCCCGGAAAAATTTTAGGCGATCGGGGTCCCGGCTCTTGGGACCACTCGGAATGCGTGGGTATAACACACGAAAATATGGGAATCGGGCGAAATTCTAGGTCTTTATCAGTAACATGCAAAAAATGTGGAAAGATCTTGGCAGGGCGGTGACTATGGTTCCTTTGGTCTTATTTGATAGTCCGAAAAATATTAGGCGATATGGGTCCGGAGGTCCCGGGACCACTCGGAAGGCGTGGGCTATAACATACAAAAATATAGGAATCGCGCGGAATTCTAGTTGTTTGGCCGAAAAATGCAAAAAATGAGGAACGATCATGGCAGAGCGGATACTATGGTTCCTTAGGTCGTATTTGATAGTCCGGAAAAAATTTAGGCGATAGGGGTCAGGAGGTCCCGGGTCCACTCGGAAGGCGTGGGCTATAACACACAAAAATATTGGAATCGCGCGGAATTCTAGTTGTTTGGCCGAAAAATGCAAAAAATGAGGAACGATCATGGCGGGGTGGTTACTATGGTTCCTTAGGTCGTATTTGATTGCCCGGAAAATTTTTAGGCGATCGGGGTTCGGGGTTCCTGGGACCCCTTGGAAGGCGTGGGCTATAGCACACGAAAATATGGAAATCGCGCGAAATTCTAGTTTTTTTGCTGAAAAACGCAAAAGACTAGGAACGATCATGGCGGGGCGGTGACTATGGTTCCTTAGGTCGTATTTGATAGTCCAGAAAATTTTTAGGCGATCCGGCTCCGGGGGCCCGACCCACTCGGAAGGCGCGATAGCACACAAAAATATGGGAATCGGGCGGAATTCTAGTTTTTTGGCCAAAAAATGCAAAAAATAAGGAACGATCATGGCGAGGCGGTGACTATGGTTCCTTCGGTCCTAATTGATGGCCCGAAAATTTTTTAGGCGATCCGAGTCCGGCGGCCCGGCCCACTCGGAAGGCGTGGGCAATAGCACTCAAAAATATGGTAATCGAGCAGAATTCTAGTTTTTTGGCCGAAAAACGCAATAAACGAGGAACGATCATGGCTGGGCGGTGACTATGGTTCCTTAGGTCGTATTTGATGGCCCAGAAAATTTTAGGCGATCGGGGTCCACGGCTCCCGGGACCACTCGGAAGGCGTAAGCTATAGCACACTAAAATTCGCAAATCGCACGGAGTTCTAGTATTTTAGCCGAAAAATGCAAAGCATTTGGAAAGATCTTGGTGGGGCGGTGACTATGATTCCTTAGGTCATATTTGACGGCCCGAAAAAATTTTAGGCGATCGGGGTCCGGGGGTCTCGGAACCACTTGGAAGGGTGGGCAATAGCGCACAAAAATATTGTAATCGGGCGGAATTCTAGTTTTTTGGCCGAAAAATGCAACAAATGAGGAATGATCATGGCTGGGCGGTGACTATGGTTCCTTAGGTCGTATTTGATAGTCCGGAAAAATTTTTGGCGATAGGGGTCCGAGTTCCCGGGTTCACTTGGAAGGCGTGGGCTATAGGACATGAAAATATGGGAATCGCGCGGAATTCTAGTTTTTTGGCCGAAAAAGGGAAAAAACTAGGAACGATCATTGCTGGGCGGTGACTATGGTTCCTTAGGTCTTATTTGATAGTCCGGAAAAATTTTAGGCAATAGGGATCCGGAGACCCGGGACTACTCGGAAGGTGTGGGCTATAACACATAAAAATATGGGATCGCGCGAAATTCTAGTTGTTTGGCCGAAAAATGCAAAAAATGAGGAACGATCATGGCGGGGAGGATACTATGGTTCCTTAGGTCGTATTTGATAGTCCGGAAAAATTTTAGGCGATAGGGGTCCGGAGGTCCTGGGACCACTCAGAAGGTGTAGGCCATAACACACAAAAATATGGGAATCGCGCGGAATTCTAGGTCTTTTTCAGTAACATGCAAAAAATGTGGAAAGATCTTGGTAGGGCGGTGACTATGGTTCCTTTGGTCTTATTTGATAGTCATGAAAAATATTAGGCGATAGGGGTCCGGAGGTCCCGGGACCACTCGAAAGGCGTGGGCTATAACACACAAAAATATGGGAATCGCGCGGAATTCTAGTTGTTTGGCCGAAAAACGCAAAAAATGAGGAATGATCAAGGCGGGGCGGATACTATGGTTCCTTAGGTCATATTTGATAGTCCGGAAAAATTTTAGGCGATAGGGGTCAGGAGGTCCCGGGACCACTCGGAAGGCGTGGGCTATAACACACAAAAATATGGGAATCGCGCGGAATTCTAGTGGTTTGGCCGAAAAATTCAAAAAATGAGGAACGATCATGGCGGGGTGGTTACTATGGTTCCTTAGGTCGTATTTGATGGCCCGGAAAATTTTTAGGTGATCGGGGTTCCCAGGACCCGTTGGAAGGCGTGGGCTAAAGCACACGAAAATATGGAAATCGCACGGAATTCTAGTGTTTTGGCTAAAAAACGCAAAAGACTAGGAACGATCATTGCAGGGCGGTAACTATGGTTCCTTAGGTCGTATTTGATAGTCCAGAAAATTTTTAGGCGATCCGGCTCTGGAGGGCCCGACCCGCTCGGAAGGCGTAGGCGATAGCACACAAAAATATGGGAATCGGGCGGAATTCAAGTTTTTTGGCCAAAAAATGCAAAAAATAAGGAACGAACATGGAGAGGCAGTGACTATGGTTCCTTAGGTCCTGATTGATGGCCCGAAAATTTTTTAGGCGATCCGAGTCCGGCGGCCCGGCCCACTCGGAAGGCGTGGGCAATAGCACACAAAAATATGGTAATCGAGCGGAATTCTAGTTTTTTGGCCGAAAAACGCAATAAATGAGGAACGATCATGGCTGGGCAGTGACTATGGTTCCTTAGGTCGTATTTGATGGCCCGGAAAATTTTAGGCGATCGGGGTCCACGGCTCCCAGGACCACTCGGAAGGCGTAAGCTATAGCACATTAAAATATGCAAATCGCGCGGAGTTCTAGTTTTTTGGCCGAAAAATGCAAAGCATTTGGAACGATCATGGTGAAGCGGTGACTATGGTACCTTAGGTCGTATTTGATAGTCCGGAAAAATTTTAGGCGATCGGGGTTTGCGGCTCCCCGGACCACTTGGAAGGCGTGGGTATAGCACATGAAAATAAGGGAATCGGGCATAATTCTAGTTTTTTGGCTGAAAAATGCAAAAAATGAGAAACGATGATGGCGGCGCGGTTACTATGGTTCCTTAGGTCGTATTTGACGGCCCGGAAAAATTTTAGGCGATCGGGGTCCGGGGGTCCCGGAACCACTTGGAAGGGTGGGCAATAGCACACAAAAATATTGTAATCGGGCGGAATTCTAGTTTTTTGGCCGAAAAACGCAACAAATGAGGAATGATCATGGCTGGGCGGTGACTATGGTTCCTTAGGTCGTATTTGATAGTCCGGAAAAATTTTAGGCGATAGGGGTCCGGAGTTCCCGGGTTCACTTGGAAGGCGTGGGTTATAGGACACGAAAATATGGGAATCGCGCGGAATTCTAGTTTTTTGGCTGAAAAACGAAAAAAACTAGGAACGATGATGGCTGGGCGGTGACTATGGTTCCTTAGGTCTTATTTGATAGTACGGAAAATTTTTAGGCGATAGGGGTCCGGAGACCCGGGACCACTCGGAAGGCGTGGGCTATAACACAACTATATGGGATCGCGCGGAATTCTAGTTGTTTGGCCGAAAAACGCAAAAAATGAGGAACGATCATGGCGGGGAGGATACTATGGTTCCTTAGGTCGTATTTGATAGTCAGGAAAAATTTATGGCGATAGGGGTCCGGAGGTCCCGGGACCACTCGGAAGGTGTGGGCTATAACACACAAAAATATGGGAATCGCGCGGAATTCTAGTTGTTTGGCCGAAAAATGCAAAAAATAAAAAACGATCATGGCGGGGCGGATACTATGGTTCCTTAGGTCGTATTTGATTGCCCGGAAAATTTTTAGGCGATCGGGGTCCGCGGCTCTTGGAACCACTCGGAATGCGTGGGTATAGCACACGAAAATATGGGAATCGGGCAAAATTCTAGGTCTTTTTCAGTAACATGCAAAAAATGTGGAAAGATCTTGGCAAGGCGGTGACTATGGTTCCTTTGGTCTTATTTGATAGTCCGGAAAATTATTAGGCGATAGGGGTCCGGAGGTCCCGGGACCACTCGGAAGGCGTGGGCTATAACACACAAAAATATGAGAATCGCGCGGAATTCTAGTTGTTTGGCCGAAAAACGCAAAAAATGAGGAACGATCATGGCGGGGCGGATACTATGGTTCCTTAGGTCGTATTTGATAGTCCGGAAAAATTTTAGGCGAAAGGGGTCAGGAGCTCCCGGGACCACTCGGAAAGCGTGGGCTATAACACACAAAAATATGGGAATCGCGCGGAATTCTAGTTGTTTGGCCGAAAAATGCAAACAAAATGATGAACGATCATGGCGGGGTGGTTACTATGGTTCCTTAGGTCGTATTTGATGGCCCGAAAAATTTTTAGGCGATCGGGGTTCGGGGTTCCTGGGACCCCTTGGAAGGCGTGGGCTAAAGCGCACGAAAATATGGAAATCGCGCGGAATTCTAGTTTTTTGGCTGAAAAACGCAAAAGACTAGGAACGATCATGGCGGGGCGGTGACTATGGTTCCTTAGGTCGTATTTGATAGTCCAGAAAATTTTTAGGCGATCCGGCTCCGAGGGCCCGACCCACTCGGAAGGCGTGGGCGATAGCACACAAAAATATGGGAATCGGGCGGAATTCTAGTTTTTTGGCCAAAAAATGCAAAAAATAAGGAACGATCATGGCGAGGCGGTGACTATGGTTCCTTCGGTCCTAATTGATGGCCCGAAAACCTTTTAGGCGATCCGAGTCCGGCGGCCCGGCCCACTCGGAAGGCGTGGGCAATAGCACACAAAAATATGGTAATCGAGCAGAATTCTAGTTTTTTTGCCAAAAAACGCAATAAACGAGGAACGATCGTGGCTGGGCGGTGACTATGGTTCCTTAGGTTGTATTTGATGGCCCAGAAAATTTTAGGCGATCGGGGTCCACGGCTCCCGGGACCACTCGGAAGGCGTAAGCTATAGCACACTAAAATTCGCTAATCGCGCGGAGATCTAGTATTTTAGCCGAAAAATGCAAAGCATTTGGAAAGATCATGGTGGGGCGGTGACTATGGTTCCTTAGGTCATATTTGATGGCCCAGAAAAATTTTAGGCGATCGGGGTCCGGGGGTCCCGGAACCACTTGGAAGGGTGGGCAATAGCGCACAAAAATATTGTAATCGGGCGGAATTCTAGTTTTTTGGCCGAAAAATGCAACAAATGAGGAATGATCATGGCTGGGCGGTGACTATGGTTCCTTAGGTCGTATTTGATAGTCCCGAAAAAAATTTTGGCGATAGGGGGCCGAGTTCCCGGGTTCACTTGGAAGGCGTGGGCTATAGGACATGAAAATATGGGAATCGCGCGGAATTCTAGTTTTTTGGCCGAAAAACAGAAAAAACTAGGAACGATCATGGCTGGGCGGTGACTATGGTTCCTTAGGTCTTATTTGATAGTCCGGAAAAATTTTAGGCAATAGGGGTCCGGAGACCCGGGACTACTCGGAAGGTGTGGGCTATAACACATAAAAATATGGGATCGCGCGAAATTCTAGTTGTTTGGCCGAAAAATGCAAAAAATGAGGAACGATCATGGCGGGGAGGATACTATGGTTCCTTAGGTCGTATTTGATAGTCCGGAAAAATTTTAGGCGATAGGGGTCCGGAGGTCCCGGGACCACTCGGAAGGTGTAGGCCATAACACACAAAAATATGGGAATCGCGCGGAATTCTAGTTGTTTGGCTGAAAAATGCAAAAAATAAGGAACGATCATGGCGGGGCAGATACTATGGTTCCTTAGGTCGTATTTGATTGCCCGGAAAAATTTTAGGCAATCGGGGTCCGCGGCTCTTGGGACCACTCGGAATGCGTGGGTATTGCACATGAAAATATGGGAATCGGGCGAAATTCTAGGTCTTTTTCAGTAACATGCAAAAAATGTGGAAAGATCTTGGCAGGGCGGTGACTACGGTTCCTTTGGTCTTATTTGATAGTCCGGAAAAATATTAGGCGATAGGGGTCCGGAGGTCCCGGGACTACTCGGAAGGCGTGGGCTATAACACACAAAAATATGGGAATCGCGCGGAATTCTAGTTGTTTGGCCAAAAAACGCAAAAAATGAGGAACGATCAAGGCGGGGCGGATACTATGGTTCCTTAGGTCATATTTGATAGTCCGGAAAAATTTTAGGCGATAGGGGTCAGGAGGTCTCGGGACCACTCGGAAGGCGTGGGCTATAACACATAAAAATATGGGAATCGTGCGGAATTCTAGTTGTTTGGCCGAAAAACGCAAAAAATGAGGAACGATCATGGTGGGGCGGATACTATGGTTCCTTAGGTCGTATTTGATAGTCCAGAAAAAAATTAGGTGATAGGGGTTCGGAGGTCCCGGGACCACTCGGAAGGCGTAAGCTATAGCACACTAAAATATGGAAATCGCGCGGAATTCTAGTTTTTTGGCTGAAAAACGCAAAAGACTAGGAACGATCATGGCGGGGCGGTGACTATGGTTCCTTAGGAATCATGGCGAGGCGGTGACTATGGTTCCTTCGGTCCTAATTGATGGCCCGAAATTTTTTTAGGCGATCCGAGTCCGGCGGCCCGGCCCACTCAGAAGGCGTGGGCAATAGCACACAAAAATATGGTAATCGAGCAGAATTCATGTTTTTTGGCCGAAAAACGCAATAAACGAGGAACGATCATGGCTGGGCGGTGACTATGGTTCCTTAGGTCGTATTTGATGGCCTAAAAACTTTTAGGCGATCGGGGTCCACGGCTAGGCGTAAGCTATAGCACACTAAAATTCGCAAATCGCGCGGAGTTCTAGTATTTTAGCCGAAAAATGCAAAGCATTTGGAAAGATCATGGTGGGGCGGTGACTATGGTTCCTTAGGTCATATTTGACGGCCCGGAAAAATTTTAGGCGATCGGGGTCCGGGGGTCCCGGAACCACTTGGAAAGGTGGGCAATAGCGCACAAAAATATTATAATCGGGCGGAATTCTAGTTTTTTGGCCAAAAAATGCAACAAATGAGGAATGATCATGGCTGGGCGGTGACTATGGTTCCTTAGGTCGTATTTGATAGTCCGGAAAAATTTTTGGCGATAGGGGTCCGAGTTCCCGGGTTCACTTGGAAGGCGTGGGCTATAGGACATGAAAATATGGGAATCGCGCGGAATACTAGTTTTTTGGCCGAAAAACGGAAAAAACTAGGAACGATCATGGCTGGGCGGTGACTATGGTTCCTTAGGTCTTATTTGATAGTCCGGAAAAATTTTAGGCAATAGGGGTCCGGAGACCCGGGACTACTCGGAAGGTGTAGGCCATAACACACAAAAATATGGGAATCGCGCGGAATTCTAGTTGTTTGGCCGAAAAAAGCAAAAAATAAGGAACGATCATGGCGGGCGGATACTATGGTTCCTTAGGTCGTATTTGATATCCCGGAAAAATTTTAGGCGATCGGGGTCCGCGGCTCTTGGGACCACTCGGAATGCGTGGGTATAGCACACGAAAATATGGGAATCGGGCGAAATTCTAGGTCTTTTTCAGTAACATGCAAAAAATGTGGAAAGATCTTGGCAGGGCGGTGACTATGGTTCCTTTGGTCTTATTTGATAGTCCGGAAAAATATTAGGCGATAGGGGTCCGGATGTCCCGGGACCACTCGGAAAGCGTGGGCTATAACACACAAAAATATGGGAATCGCGCGGAATTCTAGTTGTTTGGCCGAAAAACGCAAAAAATGAGGAACGATCAAGGCGGGGCGGATACTATGGTTCCTTAGGTCGTATTTGATAGTTCGGAAAAATTTTAGGCGATAGGGGTCAAGAGGTCCCGGGACCACTCGGAAGGCGTGGGCTATAACACACAAAAATATGGGAATCGCGCGGAATTCTAGTTGTTTGGCCGAAAAACGCAAAAAATGAGGAACGATCATGGCGGGGTGGTTACTATGGTTCCTTAGGTCGTATTTGATGGCCCGGAAAATTTTTAGGTGATCAGGGTTCGGGGTTCCCGGGACCCGTTGGAAGGCGTGGGCTAAAGCACACGAAAATATGGAAATCGAGCTAAATTCTAGTGTTTTGGCTGAAAAACGCAAAAGACTAGGAACGATCATTGCGGGGCGGTGACTATGGTTCCTTAGGTCGTATTTGATAGTCTAGAAAATTTTTAGGCGATCCGGCTCTGGAGGGCCCGACCCACTCGGAAGGCGTGGGCGATAGCACACAAAAATATGGGAATCGGGCGGAATTCTAGTTTTTTGGCCAAAAATGCAAAAAATAAGGAACGAACATGGAGAGGCCGTGACTATGGTTCCTTAGGTCCTGATTGATGGCCCGAAAATTTTTTAGGCCATCCGAGTCCGGCGGCCCGGCCCACTCGGAAGGCGTGGGCAATAGCACACAAAAATATGGTAATCGAGCGGAATTCTACTTTTTTGGCCGAAAAACGCAATAAATGAGGAACGATCATGGCTGGGCGGTGACTATGGTTCCTTAGATCGTATTTGATGGCCCGGAAAATTTTAGGCGATCGGGGTCCACGGCTCCCGGGACCACTCGGAAGGCGTAAGCTATAGCACATTAAAATATGCAAATCGCGCGGAGTTCTAGTTTTTTGGCCAAAAAATGCAAAGCATTTGGAATGATCATGGTGAAGCGGTGACTATGGTACCTTAGGTTGTATTAGATAGTCCGGAAAAATTTTAGGCGATCGGGGTCTGCGGCTCCCCGGACCACTTGGAAGGCGTGGGTATAGCAAACGAAAATATGGGAATCGGGCGTAATTCTAGTTTTTTGGCCGAAAAATGCAAAAAATGAGAAATGATGATGGCGGGGCAGTTACTATGGTTCCTTAGGTCGTATTTGACGGCCCGGAAAAATTTTAGGCGATCGGGGTCCGGGGGTCCGGAAACCACTTGGAAGGGTGGGCAATAGCACACAAAAATATTGTAATCGGGCGGAATTCTAGTTGATTGGCCGAAAAACGCAAAAAATGAGGAACGATCAAGGCGGGGCGGATACTATGGTTCCTTAGGTCGTATTTGATAGTCCGGAAAAATTTTAGGCGATAGGGGTCAAGAGGTCCCGGGACCACTCGGAAGGCGTGGGCTATAACACACAAAAATATGGGAATCGTGCGGAATTCTAGTTGTTTGGCCGAAAAATGCAAAAAATGAGGAACGATCATGGCGGGGTGGTTACTATGGTTCCTTAGGTCGTATTTGATGGCCCGGAAAATTTTTAGGTGATCGGGGTTCGGGGTTCCCGGGACCCGTTGGAAGGCGTGGGCTAAAGCACACGAAAATATGGAAATCGAGCTGAATTCGAGTGTTTTGGCTGAAAAATGCAAAAGACTAGGAACGATCATTGCGGGGCGGTGACTATGGTTCCTTAGGTCGTATTTGATAGTCTAGAAAATTTTTAGGCGATCCGGCTCTGGAGGGCCCGACCCACTCGGAAGGCGTGGGCGATAGCACACAAAAATATGGGAATCGGGCGGAATTCTAGTTTTTTGGCAAAAAATGCAAAAAATAAGGAACGAACATGGAGAGGCAGTGACTATGGTTCCTTAGGTCCTGATTGATGGCCCGAAAATTTTTTAGGCCATCCGAGTCCGGCGGCCCGGCCCACTCGGAAGGCGTGGGCAATAGCACACAAAAATATGGTAATCGAGCGAAATTCTACTTTTTTGGCCGAAAAACGCAATAAATGAGGAACGATCATGGCTGGGCGGTGACTATGGTTCCTTAGGTCGTATTTGATGGCCCGGAAAATTTTAGGCGATCGGGATCCACGGCTCCCGGGACCACTCGGAAGGCGTAAGCTATAGCACATTAAAATATGCAAATCGCGCGGAGCTCTAGTTTTTTGGCCGAAAAATGCAAAGCATTTGGAACGATCATGGTGAAGCGGTGACTATGGTACCTTAGGTCGTATTAGATAGTCCGGAAAAATTTTAGGCGATCGGGGTCTGCGGCTCCCCGGACCACTTGGAAGGCGTGGGTATAGCACACGAAAATATGGGAATCGGGCGTAATTCTAGTTTTTTGGCCGAAAAATGCAAAAAATGAGAAACGATGATGGCGGGGTGGTTACTATGGTTCCTTGGGTCGTATTTGATGGCCCGGAAAAGTTTTAGGCGATCGGGGTTCGGGGTTCCTGGGACCCCTTGGAAGGCGTGGGCTAAAGCACACGAAAATATGGAAATCGCGCGGAATTCTAGTTTTTTGGCTGAAAAACGCAAAAGACTAGGAACGATCATGGCGGGGCAGTGACTATGGTTCCTTAGGTCGTATTTGATAGTCCGAAAAATTTTTAGGCGATCCGGCTCCGCGGGGCCCGACCCACTCGGAAGGCGTGGGCAATAGCACACAAAAATATGGTAATCGAGCAGAATTCTAGTTTTTTGGACGAAAAATGCAATAAATGAGGAACGATCATTGCTGGGCGGTGACTATGGTTCCTTAGGTCGTATTTGATGGCCCGAAAAATTTTAGGCGATCGGGGTCCACGGCTCCCGGGACCACTCGGAAAGCGTAAGCTATAGCACACTAAAATATGCAAATCGCGCGGAGTTCTAGTTTTTTGGCCAAAAAATGCAAAACATTTGGAACGATCATGGTGGGGCGGTGACTATGGTACCTTAGGTCGTATTTGATTGTCCGGAAAAATTTTAGGCAATCGGGGTCCGTGGCTCCCCGGACCACTTGGAAGGCGTGGGTAAAGCACACGAAAATATGGGAATCGGGCGTAATTCTAGTTTTTTGGCCGAAAAATGCAAAAAATGAGAAACGATGATGGCGAGGCAGTTACTATGGTTCCTTAGGTCATATTTGACGGCCCGGAAAAATTTTAGGCGATCGGGGTCCGGGGGTCTCGGAACCACTTGGAAGGGTGGGCAATAGCACACAAAAATATTGTAATCGGGCGGAATTCTAATTTTTTGGCCAAAAAATGCAACAAATGAGGAATGATCATGGCTGGGCGGTGACTGTGGTTCCTTAGGTCGTATTTGATAGTCCGGAAAAATTTTAGGCGATAGGGGTCCGGAGTTCCCGGGTTCACTTGGAAGGCGTGGGCTATAGGACACGAAAATATGGGAATCGCGCGGAATTCTAGTTTTTTGGCCAAAAAACAGAAAAAACTAGGAACGATCATGGTTGGGCGGTGACTATGGTTCCTTAGGTCTTATTTGATAGTCCAGAAAAATTTTAGGCGGTAGGGGTCCGGAGACCCGGGACCACTCGGAAGGCGTGGGCTATAACACACAAAAATATGGGATCGCGCGGAATTCTAGTTGTTTGGCCGAAAAACGCAAAAAATGAGGAACGATCATGGGGGGGTTCCTTAGGTCGTATTTGATAGTCCGGAAAAATTTTAGGCGATAGGGGTCCAGAGGTCCCGGGACCACTCGGAAGGTGTGGGCTATAACACACAAAAATATAGGAATCGCGCGGAATTCTAGTTGTTTGGCCGAAAAACGCAAAAAATAAGGAACGATCATGGCGGGGCGGATACTATGGTTCCTTAGGTCGTATTTGATTGCCCAGAAAAATTTTAGGCGATTGGGGTCCGCGGTTCTTGGGACCACTCGGAATGCGTGGGTATAGCACACGAAAATATGGGAATCGAGCGAAATTTTAGGTCTTTTTCCGTAACATGCAAAAAATGTGGAAAGATCTTGGCAGGGCGGTGACTATGGTTCCTTTGGTCTTATTTGATAGTCCGGAAAAATATTAGGCGATATGGGTCTGGTGGTCCCAGGACCACTCGGAAGGCGTGGGCTATAACACACAAAAATATGGGAATCGCGCGGAATTCTAGTTGTTTGGCCGAAAAATGCAAAAAATGAGGAATGATCATGGTAGGGCGGATACTATGGTTCCTTAGGTCGTATTTGATAGTTCGGAAAAATTTTAGGCGATAGCGGTCAGGAGGTCCTGGGACCACTCGGAAGGCGTGTGCTATAACACACAAAAATATGGGAATCGCGCGAAATTCTAGTTTTTTGGCCTAGAAAAATGCAAAAAATAAGGAACGATCATGGCGAGGCGGTGACTATGGTTCCTTAGGTCCTAATTGATGGCCCGAAAATCTTTTAGGCGATCCGAGTCCGGCGGCCCGGCTCACTCGGAAGGCGTGGGCAATAGCACACAAAAATATGGTAATCGAGCGGAATTCTAGTTTTTTGGCCGAAAAATGCAATAAATGAGGAATGATCATGGCTGGGCGGTGACTATGGTTCCTTAGGTCGTATTTGATTGCCCGGAAAAATTTTAGGCGATCGGGGTCCGCGCCTCTTGGGACCACTCGGAATGCGTGGGTATAGCATACGAAAATATGGGAATCGGGCGAAATTCTTGGTCTTTTTCAGTAACATGCAAAAAATGTGGAAAGATCTTGGTAGGGCGGTGACTATGGTTCCTTTGGTCTTATTTGATAGTCCGGAAAAATATTAGGCGATATGGGTCCGGTGGTCCCGGGACCACTCGGAAGGCGTGGGCTATAACATACAAAAATATGGGAATCGCGCGAAATTCTAGTTGTTTGGTCGAAAAACGCAAAAAATGAGGAACGATCATGGCTGGGCGGATACTATGGTTCCTTAGGTCGTATTTGATAGTCCAGAAAAATTTTAGGCGAAAGGGGTCAGGAGCTCCCGGGACCACTCGGAAAGCGTGGGCTGTAACACACAAAAATATGGGAATCGCGCGGAATTCTAGTTGTTTGGCCGAAAAATGAAAAAAAAATGAGGAGCGATCATGGCGGGGTGGTTACTATGGTTCCTTAGGTTGTATTTGATGGCCCGAAAAATTTTTAGGCGATCGGGGTTCGGGGTTCCTGGGACCCCTTGGAAGGCGTGGGCTAAAGCACACGAAAATATGGAAATCGCGCGGAATTCTAGTTTTTTGGCTGAAAAATGCAAAAGACTAGGAACGATCATGGAGGGGCGGTGACTATGGTTCCTTAGGTCATATTTGATAGTCCGAAAAATTTTTAGGCGATCCGGCTTTGCGGGGCCCGACCCACTCGGAAGGCGTGGGCAATAGCACACAAAAATATGCTAATCGAGCAGAATTCTAGTTTTTTGGCCGAAAAAACGCAATAAATGAGGAACGATCATTGCTGGGCGGTGACTATGGTTCCTTAGGCCGTATTTGATGGCCCGGAAAATTTTAGGCGATCGGGGTCCACGGCTCCCGGGACCACTCGGAAAGCGTAAGCTATAGCACACTAAAATATGCAAATCGCGCGGAGTTCTAGTTTTTTGGCCGAAAAATGCAAAACATTTGGAACGATCATGGTGGGGTGGTGACTATGGTACCTTAGGTCGTATTTGATTGTCCGGAAAAATTTTAGGCAATCGGTGTCCGCGGCTCCCCGGACCACTTGGAAGGCGTGGGTATAGCACACGAAAATATGGGAATCGGGCGTAATTCTAGTTTTTTGGCCGAAAAATGCAAAAAATGAGAAACGATGATGGCGGGGAAGTTACTATGGTTCCTTAGGTCATATTTGATGGCCCGGAAAAATTTTAGGCGATCGGGGTCCGGGGGTCTCGGAACCACTTGGAAGGGTGGGCAATAGCGCACAAAAATATTGTAATCGGGCGAAATTCTAGTTTTTTGGCCGAAAAACGCAACAAATGAGGAATGATCATGGCTAGGCGGTGACTGTGGTTCCTTAGGTCGTATTTGATAGTCCGGAAAAATTTTAGGCGATAGGGGTCCGGAGTTCCCGGGTTCACTTGGAAGGCGTGGGCTATAGGACACAAAAATATGGGAATCGCGCGGAATTCTAGTTTTTTAGCCAAAAAACGGAAAAAACTAGGAACGATCATGGTTGGGCGGTGACTATGGTTTCTTAGGTCTTATTTGATAGTCCGGAAAAATTTTAGGCGGTAGGGGTCCGGAGACCCGGGACCACTCGGAAGGCGTGGGCTATAACACACAAAAATATGGGATCGCGCGGAATTCTAGTTGTTTGGCCGAAAAACGCAAAAAATAAGGAACGATCATGGCGGGGCAGATACTATGGTTCCTTAGGTCGTATTTGATTGCCCAGAAAAATTTTAGGCGATTGGGGTCCGCGGTTCTTGGGACCACTCGGAATGCGTGGGTATAGCACACGAAAATATGGGAGTCGAGCGAAATTCTAGGTCTTTTTCCGTAACATGCAAAAAATGTGGAAAGATCTTGGCAGGGCGGTGACTATGGTTCCTTTGGTCTTATTTGATAGTCCGGAAAAATATTAGGCGATATGGGTCTGGTGGTCCCAGGACCACTCGGAAGGCGTGGGCTATAACACACAAAAATATGGGAATCGCGCGGAATTCTAGTTGTTTGGCCGAAAAATGCAAAAAATGAGGAACGATCATGGTAGGGCGGATACTATGGTTCCTTAGGTCGTATTTGATAGTCCGGAAAAATTTTAGGCGATAGGGGTCAGGAGGTCCCGGGACCACTCGGAAGGCGTGGGCTATAACACACAAAAATATGGGAATCGCGCGAAATTCTAGTTGTTTGGCCGAAAAACACAAAAAATGAAGAACGATCATGGCGGGGTGGTTACTATGGTTCCTTAGGTCGTATTTGATGGCCCAGAAAATATTTAGGCGATCGGGGTTCAGGGTTCCCGGGACCCCTTGGAAGGCGTGGGCTAAGGCACACGAAAATATGGAAATCGCGCGGAATTCGAGTTTTTTGGCTGAAAAATGCAAAAGACTAGGAATGATCATGGCGGGGCGGTGAATATGGTTCCTTAGGTCGTATTTGATAGTCCGGAAAATTTTTAGGCGATCCGGCTCCAGGGGGCCCGACCCACTCGGAAGGCGTGGGCGATAGCACACAAAAATATGGGAATCGGGCGGAATTCTAGTTTTTTGGCCAAAAAATGCAAAAAATAAGGAACGATCATGGCGAGGCAGTGACTATGGTTCCTTAGGTCCTAATTGATGGCCCGAAAATTTTTTAGGCGATCCGAGTCCGGCGGCCCGGCCCACTCGGAAGGCGTGGGCAATAGCACACAAAAATATGGTAATCGAGCGGAATTCTAGTTTTTTGGCCGAAAAACGCAATAAATGAGGAACGATCATGGCTGGGCGGTGACTACTGTTCCTTAGGTTGTATTTAATTGCCCGGAAAATTTTTAGGCGATCGGGGTCCGCGCCTCTTGGGACCACTCGGAATGCGTGGGTATAGCATACGAAAATATGGGAATCGGGCGAAATTCTAGGTCTTTTTCAGTAACATGCAAAAAATGTGGAAAGATCTTGGCAGGGCGGTGACTATGGTTCCTTTGGTCTTATTTGATAGTCCGGAAAAATATTAGGCGATATGGGTCCGGTGGTCCCGGGACCACTCGGAAGGCGTGGGCTATATAACACACAAAAATATGGGAATCGCGCGGAATTCTAGTTGTTTGGCCAAAAACGCAAAAAATGAGGAACGATCATGGCGGGGCGGATACTATGGTTCCTTAGGTCGTATTTGATAGTCCGGAAAAATTTTAGGCGATAGGGGTCAGGAGGTCCCGGGACCACTCGGAAGGCGTGGGCTATAACACACAAAAATATGGGAATCGCGCGGAATTCTAGTTGTTTGGCCGAAAAACGCAAAAAATGAGGAACGATCATGGCGAGGTGGTTACTATGGTTCCTTAGGTCGTATTTGATGGCCCAAAAAATTTTTAGGCGATCGGGGTTCGGGGTTCCCAGGACCCCTTGGAAGGCGTGGGCACACGAAAATATGGAAATCGCGCGGAATTCTAGTTTTTTGGCTGAAAAATTCAAAAGACTAGGAACGATCATGGCTGGGTGGTGACTATGGTTCCTTAGGTCGTATTTGATAGTCCGGAAAATTTTTAGGCGATCCGGATCAGGGGGCCCGACCCACTCGGAAGGCGTGGGCTATAACACACAAAAATATGGGAATCGCACGAAATTCTAGTTGTTTGGCCGAAAAACGCAAAAAATGAGGAACGATCATGGCGGGGTGGTTACTATGGTTCCTTAGGTCATATTTGATGGCCCGGAAAATATTTAGGCGACCGGGGTTCGGGGTTCCCGGGACCCCTTGGAAGGCGTGGGCTAATGCACACGAAAATATGGAAATCGCGCGGAATTCTAGTTTTTTGGCTGAAAAATGCAAAAGACTAGGAACGATCATGGCGGGGTGGTGACTATGGTTCCTTAGGTCGTATTTGATAGTCCGGAAAATTTTTAGGCGATCCGACTCCAGGGGGCCCGACCCACTCGGAAGGCGTGGGCGATAGCACACAAAAATATGGGAAATCGGGCGGAATTCTAGTTTTTTGGCCAATAAATGCAAAAAATAAGGAACGATCATGGCGAGGCGGTGACTATGGTTCCTTAGGTCCTAATTGATGGCCCGAAAATTTTTTAGGCGATCCGAGTCCGGCGGCCCGGCCCACTCGGAAGGCGTGGGCAATAGCACACAAAAATATGGTAATCGAGCGGAATTCTAGTTTTTTGGCCGAAAAACGCAATAAATGAGGAACGATCATGGCTGGGCGGTGACTATGGTTCCTTAGGTCGTATTTGATTGCCCGGAAAATTTTTAGGCGATCGGGGTCCGCGCCTCTTGGGACCACTCGTAATGCGTGGGTATAGCATACGAAAATATGGGAATCGGGCAAAATTCTAGGTCTTTTTCAGTAACATGCAAATAATATGGAAAGATCTTGGCAGGGCGGTGACTATGGTTCCTTTGGTCTTATTTGATAGTCCGGAAAAATATTAGGCGATATCGGTCCGGTGGTCCCGGGACCACTCGGAAGGCGTGGGTTATATAACACACAAAAATATGGGAATCACGCGGAATTCTAGTTGTTTGGCCAAAAACGCAAAAAATGAGGAACGAACATGGCGGGGTGGATACTATGGTTCCTTAGGTCGTATTTGATAGTCCGGAAAAATTTTAGGCGATAGGGGTCAGGAGGTCCCGGGACCACTCGGAAGGCGTGGGCTATAACACACATAAATATGGGAATCGCGCGGAATTCTAGTTGTTTGGCCGAAAAACGCAAAAAATGAGGAACGATCATGGCGGGGTGGTTACTATGGTTCCTTAGGTCATATTTGATGGCCCCAAAAATTTTTAGGCGATCGGGGTTCGGGGTTCCAGGGACCCCTTGGAAGGCGTGGGCACACGAAAATATGGAAATCGTGCAGAATTCTAGTTTTTTGGCTGAAAAATGCAAAAGACTAGGAACGATCATGGCGGGGCAGTTACTATGGTTCGTTAGGTTGTATTTGATAGTCCGGAAAAGTTGTAGGCGATCCGGCTCCGGGGGTCCCGACCCACTCGGAAGGCGTGGGCTATAGCACACAAAAATATGGGAATCGGGTGGAATTCTAGTTTTTTGGCCAAAAAATGCAAAAAATGAGGAACGATCATGGCTGGGCGGTGACTATGGTTCCTTAGGTCGTATTTGATAGTCCGGAAAATTTTTAGGCGATCCGGCTCCGGGGGGCCCGACCCACTCGGAAGGTGTGGGCGATAGCACACAAAAATATGGGAATCGGGCGGAATTCTAGTTTCTTTGCCAAAAAATGCAAAAACTGAGGAACGATCATGGCGAGGCAGTGACTATGGTTCCTTAGGTCCTAATTGATGGCCCGAAATATTTTTAGGCGATCCGAGTCCGGCGGCCCGGCCCACTCGGAAGGCGTGGGCAATAGCACACAAAAATATGGTAATCGAGCAGAATTCTAGTTTTTTGGCCGAAAAACGCAATAAATGAGGAACGATCATGGTGGGGCGGTTACTATGGTTCCTTAGGTCGTATTTGACGGCCCGGAAAAATTTTAGGCGATCGGGGTCCGGGGGTCCCGGAACCACTTGGAAGGGTGGGCTGCACACAAAAATATTGTAATCGGGCGGAATTCTAGTTTTTTGGCCGAAAAATGCAACAAATGAGGAATGATCATGGTTGGGCGGTGACTATGGTTCCTTAGGTCGTATTTGATAGTCCGGAAAAATTTTAGGCGATAGGGGTCCGGAGTTCCCGGGTTCACTTGGAAGGCGTGGGCTATAGGACACGAATATATGGGAATCGCGCGGAATTCTAGTTTTTTGGCCGAAAAACGGAAAAAACTAGGAACGATCATGGCTGGGCGGTGACTATGGTTCCTTAGGTCTTATTTGATAGTCCGGAATAATTTTAGGCGATTGGTGTCCGGAAACCCAGGACCACTCGGAAGGCGTGGGCTATAACACACAAAAATATGGGAATCGCGTAGAATTCTAGTTGTTTGGCCGAAAAATGCAAAAAATGAGGAACGATCATGGCGGGGCGGATACTATGGTTCCTTAGGTCGTATTTGATAGTCCGGAAAAATTTTAGGCGATAGGGGCCAGGAGGTCCCGGGACCACTCGGAAGGCGTGGGCTATAACACACAAAAATATGGGAATCGCGCGGAATTCTAGTTGTTTGGCCGAAAAACGCAAAATAATGAGGAACGATCATGGCGGGGTGGTTACTATGGTTCCTTAGGTCGTATTTGATGGCCCCAAAAATTTTTAGGCGATCGGGGTTCCCGGGACCCCTTAGAAGGCGTGGGCTAAAGCACATGAAAATATGGAAATCGCACGTAATTCTAGTTTTTTGGCTGAAAAACGCAAAAGACTAGAAACGATCATGGCGGGGCGGTGACTATGGTTACTTAGGTCGTATTTGATAGTCCGAAAATTATTTAGGCGATCCGGCTCCGGGGGGCCCGACCCACTCGGAAGGCGTGGGCGATAGCACACAAAAATATGGGAATCGGGTAGAATTCTAGTTTTTTGGCCAAAAAATGCAAAAAATGAGGAATGATCATGGCGAGGCGGTGACTATGGTTCCTTAGGTCCTAATTGATGGCCTGAAATATTTTTAGGCGATCCGAGTCCGGCGGCCCGACCCACTTGGAAGGCGTGGGCAATAGCTCACAAAAATATGGTAATCGAGCGGAATTCAGGTGTTTTGGCCGAAAAACGCAATAAATGAGGAATGATTATGGCGGGGTGGTGACTATGGTTCCTTAGGTCGTATTTGATGGCCCGAAAAAATTTAGGCGATCGGGGTCCACGGCTCCCGGGACCACTCGGAAGGCGTAAGCTATAGCACACGAAAATATGCAAATCGCGCGGAGTTCTAGTTTTTTGGCCGAAAAATGCAAAGCATTTAGAACGATCATGGAGGGGCGGTGACTATGGTACCTTAGGTCGTATTTGATAGTCCGGAAAAATTTTAGGCGATCGAGGTCCGCGGCTCCCCGGACCACTTGAAAAGCGTGGTATAGTACACGAAAATATTGGAATCGGGCGTAATTGTAGTTTTTTGGCCGAAAAACGCAATAAATGAGGAACGATCATGGCAGGCGGTGACTATGGTTCCTTAGGTCGTATTTTATGGCCCGGAAAATTTTAGGCGATCGGGGTCCATGGCTCCCGGGACCACTCGCAAGGCGTAAGCTATAGCACACGAAAATATGCAAATCGCGCGGAGTTCTAGTTTTTTAGCCGAAAAAAGCAAAGCATTTGGAACGATCATGGTGGGGCGGTGACTATGGTACCTTAGGTCGTATTTGATAGTCCAAAATTTTTTTAGGCGATCGGGGTCTGCGGCTCCCCGGACCACTTGGAAGGCGTGGTATAGCACACGAAAATATGGGAATCGGGCGGAATTCTAGTTTTTTGGCCGAAAAACGCAATAAATGGGGAACGATCATGGCGGGGCGGTGACTATGGTTCCTTAGGTCGTATTTGATGGCCCGTAAAATTTTAGGCGATCGGGGTCCACGGCTCCCGGGACCACTCGCAAGGCGTAAGCTATAGCACACGAAAATATGCAAATCGCGCGGAGTTCTAGTTTTTTGGCCGAAAAATGCAAAGCATTTGGAATGATCATGGTGGGGCAGTGACTATGGTACCTTAGGTCGTATTTGATAGTCCGAAAAAATTTTAGGCGATCGGGGTCTGCAGCTCCCTGGACCACTTGGAAGGCGTGGTATAGCACACGAAAATATGGGAATCGGGCAGAATTCTAGTTTTTTGGCCGAAAAATGCAAAAAATGAGTAACGATGATGGCGGGGCGGTTACTATGGTTCCTTAGGTCGTATTTGACGGCCCGGAAAAATTTTAGGCGATCGAGGTCCAGGGGTCCCGGAACCACTTGGAAGGGAGGGCAAAAGCACACAAAAATATTGTAATCGGGCGGAATTCTTGTTTTTTGGCCAAAAAATGCCAAAAATGAGGAACGATCATGGCAAGGCGGTGACTATGGTTCCTTAGGTCCTAATTGATGGCCTGAAATTTTTTTAGGCGATCCGAGTCCGGCGGCCCGACCCACTTGGAAGGCGTGGGCAATAGCTCACAAAAATATGGTAATCGAGCGGAATTCGAGTGTTTTGGCCGAAAAACACAATAAATGTGGAACGATCATGGCGGGGTGGTGACTATGGTTCCTTAGGTCGTATTTGATGGCCCGGAAAATTTTAGGCGATCGGGGTCCACGGCTCCCGGGACCACTCGGAAGGCGTAAGCTATAGCACACGAAAATATGCAAATCGCGCAGAGTTCTAGTTTTTTTGCCGAAAAATGCAAAGCATTTGGAACGATCATGGAGGGGCGGTGACTATGGTACCTTAGGTCGTATTTGATAGTCCGGAAAAATTTTAGGCGATCGGGGTCCGCGGCTCCCCGGACCACTTGGAAGGCGTGGTATAGTACACGAAAATATTGGAATCGGGCGTAATTGTAGTTTTTTGGCCGAAAAACGCAATAAATGAGGAACGATCATGGCGGGGCGGTGACTATCGTTTCTTAGGTCGTATTTTATGGCCCGAAAAATTTTAGGCGATCGGGGTCCATGGCTCCCGGGACCACTCGCAAGGCGTAAGCTATAGCACACGAAAATATGCAAATCGCGCGGAGTTCTTGTTTTTTGGCCGAAAAAAGCAAAGCATTTGGAACGATCATGGTGGGGCGGTGACTATGGTACCTTAGGTCGTATTTGATAGTCCGAAAATATTTTAGGCGATCGGGGTCTGCGGCTCCCCGGACCACTTGGAAGGCGTGGTATAGCACACGAAAATATGGGAATCGGGCGGAATTCTAGTTTTTTGGCCGAAAAACGCAATAAATGAGGAACGATCATGGCGGGGCGGTGACTATGGTTCCTTAGGTCGTATTTGATGGCCCGAAAAATTTTAGGCGATCGGGGTCCACGGCTCCCGGGACCACTCGCAAGGCGTAAGCTATAGCACACGAAAATATGCAAATCGCGCGGAGTTCTAGTTTTTTGGCCGAAAAATGCAAAGCATTTGGAATGATCATGGTGGGGCGGTGACTATGGTACCTTAGGTCGTATTTGATAGTCCGAAAAAATTTTAGGCGATCGGGGTCTGCGGCTCCTCGGACCACTTGGAAGGCGTGGTATAGCACACGAAAATATGAGAATCGGGCAGAATTCTAGTATTTTGGCCGAAAAATGCAAAAAATGAGTAACGATGATGGCGGGGCGGTTACTATGGTTCCTTAGGTCGTATTTGACGGCCCGGAACCACTTGGAAGGGAGGCCAATAGCACACAAAAATATTGTAATCGGGCGGAATTCTAGTTTTTTAGCCGAAAAATGCCACAAATGAGGAATGATCATGGCTGGGCGGTGACTATGGTTCCTTAGGTCTTATTTGATAGTCCGAAAAAATTTTAGGCGATAGGGGTCCGGAGGTCCCGGGACCACTCGGAATGTGTGGGCTATAACACACAAAAATATGGGAATCGCGCGAAATTCTAGTTGTTTGGCCGAAAAATGCAAACAATAAGGAACGATCATGGCGCGGAGGATACTATAGTTCCTTAGGTCGTATTTGATTGTCCGGAAAATTTTTTAGGCGATCGGGGTCCGCAGCTCTTGGGGCCACTCGGAATGCGTGGGTATAGCACACGAAAATATGGGAATCATGCGAAATTCTAGGTCTTTTTCAGTAACATGCAAAAAATGTGGAAAGATCTTGGCAGGGTGGTGACTATGGTTCCTTTGGTCTTATTTGATAGTCCGGAAAAATATTAGGCGATAGGGGTCCGGAGGTCCCGGGACCACTCGGAAGGCGTGGGCTATAACACTCAAAAATATAGGAATCGCGCGGAATTCTAGTTGTTTGGCCGAAAAACGCAAAAAATGAGGAACGATCATGGCGGGGTGGTTACTATGGTTCCTTAGGTCGTATTTGATGGCCCCGAAAAGTTTTAGGCGATCAGGGTTCGGGGTTCCCGGGACTCCTTGGAAGGCGTGGGCTAAAGCACATGAAAATATGGAAATCGCGCAGAATTCTAGTTTTTTGTCTGAAAAACGCAAAAGACTAGGAACGATCATGGCGGGGCGGTGACTATGGTTCCTTAGATCGTATTTGATAGTCCGGAAAATTTTTAGGCGATCCGGCTCTGGGGGCCTGACCCACTCGGAAGGCGTGGGCGATAGCACACAAAAATATGGGAATCGGGTAGAATTCTAGTTTTTTGGCAAAAAAATGCAAAAAATGAGGAACGATCATGGCGAGGCGGTGACTATGGTTCCTTAGGTCCTAATTGATGGCCTGAAATATTTTTAGGCGATCCGAGTCCGGCGGCCCGGCCCACTCGGAAGGCGTGGGCAATAGCTCACAAAAATATGGTAATTGAGCGGAATTCTAGTTTTTTGGCCGAAAAACGCCACAAATGAGGAATGATCATGGCTGAGCGGTGACAATGGTTCCTTAGGTCTTATTTGATAGTACGAAAAAATTTTAGGCGATAGGGGTCCGGAGGTCCCGGGACCACTCGGAAGGTGTGGGCTATAACACACAAAAATATGGGAATCGCGCGAAATTCTAGTTGTTTGGCCGAAAAACGCAAACAAAAAGGAACGATCATGGCGGGGAGGATACTATGGTTCCTTAGGTCGTATTTGATTGCCCGAAAAAAATTTTAGGCGATCGGGGTCCGCAGTTCTTGGGACCACTCGGAATGCGTGGGTATAGCACACGAAAATATGGGAATCGTGCGAAATTCTAGGTTTTTTTCAGTAAAATGCAACAAATGTGGAAAGATCTTGGCAGGGTGGTGACTATGGTTCCTTTGGTCTTATTTGATAGTCCGGAAAAATATTAGGCGATAGGGGTCCGGAGGTCCCGGGACCACTCGGAAGGCGTGGGCTATAACACACAAAAATATGGGAATCGTGCGGAATTCTAGTTGTTTGGCCGAAAAATGCAAAAAATGAGGAACGATCATGGCGGGGCGGATACAATGGTTCCTTAGGTCGTATTTGATAGTCCGGAAAAATTTTAGGCGATAGGGGTCAGGAGGTCCCGGGACCACTCGGAAGGCGTGGGCTATAACACACAAAAATATGGGAATCACGCGGAATTCTAGTTCTTTGGCCGAAAAACGCAAAACATGAGGAACGATCATGGCGGGGTGGTTACTATGGTTCCTTAGGTCGTATTTGATGGCCCCGAAAATTTTTAGCCGATCGGGGTTCGGGGTTCCCGGGACCCCTTGGAAGGCGTGGGCTAAAGCACACGAAAATATGAAAATCGCGCAGAATTCTAGTTTTTTGTCTGAAAAACGCAAAAGACTAGGAACGATCATGGCGGGGCGGTGACTATGGTTCCTTAGGTCGTATTTCATAGTCCGGAAAATTTTTAGGCGATCTGGCTCCGGGGGTCCCGACCCACTCGGAAGGCGTGGGCGATAGCACACAAAAAAATGGAAATCGGGTGGAATTCTAGTTTTTTGGCCAAAAAATGCAAAAAATGAGGAACGATCATGGCGAGGCGGTGACTATGGTTCCTTAGGTCCTAAGTGATGGCCTGAAATTTTTTTAGGTGATCCGAGTCCGGCGGCCCGGCCCACTTGGAAGGCGTGGGCAATAGCTCTCAAAAATATGGTAATCGAGCGGAATTCTAGTTTTTTGGCCGAAAAAAGCAATAAATGAGGAACGATCATGGCGGGGCTGTGACTATGGTTCCTTAGGTCGTATTTGATGGCCCGGAAAATTTTAGGCAATCGGGGTCCACGGCTCCCGGGACCACTCGGAAGGCGTAAGCTATAGCACACGAAAATATGCAAATCGTGCGGCGTTCTAGTTTTTTGGCCGAAAAATGCAAAGCATTTGGAACGATCATGGAGGGGCGGTGACTATGGTACCTTAGGTCGTATTTGATAGTCTGGAAAAATTTTAGGCGATCGGGGTCCACGGCTCCCCGGACCACTTGGAAGGCATGGTATAGTACACGAAAATATTGGAATCGGGCGTAACTGTAGTTTTTTGGCCGAACAACGCAATAAATGAGGAACGATCATGGCGGGGCGGTGACTATGGTTCCTTAGGTCGTATTTGATGGCCCGGAAAATTTTAGGCGATCGGGGTCCATGGCTCCCGGGACCACTCGCAAGGCGTAAGCTATAGCACACGAAAATATGCAAATCGCGCGGAGTTCTAGTTTTTTGGCCGAAAAAATGCAAAGCATTTGGAACGATCATGGTGGGGCGGTGACTATGGTACCTTAGGTCGTATTTGATAGTCCGAAAAAATTTTAGGCGATTGGGGTCCGGAGACCCGGGACCACTCGGAAGGCGTTGGCTACAACAAACAAAAATAGGTAATCGAGCGGAATTCTAGTTTTTTGGCCGAAAAACGCAATAAATGAGGAACGATCATGGCGGGGCGGTGACTATGGTTCCTTAGGTCGTATTTGATGGCCCGGAAAATTTTAGGCGATCGGGGTCCACGGCTCCCGGGACCACTCGGAAGGCGTAAGCTATAGCACACGAAAATATGCAAATCGCGCGAAGTTCTAGTTTTTTGGCCGAAAAATGCAAAGCATTTGGAACGATCATGGAGGGGCGGTGACTATGGTACCTTAGGTCGTATTTGATAGTCCGGAAAAATTTTAGGCGATCGGGGTCCGCGGCTCCCCGGACCACTTGGAAGGCGTGGTATAGCACAGGAAAATATTGGAGTCGGGCGTAATTCTAGTTTTTTAGCCGAAAAATGCAAAAGATGAGAAACGATGATGGCGGGGTGGTTACTATGGTTTCTTAGGTCGTACTTGACGGCCCGGAAAAACTTTTGGCGATCGGGGTCCGGGGGTCCCGGAACCACTTGGAAGGGTGGGCTATAGGACACGAAAATATGGGAATCGCGCGGAATTCTAGTTTTTTGGCCGAAAAACGAAAAAAACTAGGAACGATCATGCCTGGGCGGTGACTATGGTTCCTTAGGTCTTATTTGATAGTCCGGAAAAATTTTAGGCGATAGGGGTCCGGAGACCCAGGACCACTCGGAAGGCGTGGGCTAAAACACACAAAAATATGGGAATCGCGCGGAATTCTAGTTGTTTGGCCGAAAAACGCAAAAAATGAGGAACAATCATGGCGGGGCAGATACTATGGTTCCTTAGGTCGTATTTGATAGTCCGGAAAAATTTTAGGCGATAGGGGTCAGGAGGTCCCGGGACCACTCGTAAGGCGTGGGCTATAACACACAAAAATATGGGATAGCGCGGAATTCTAGTTGGTTGGCCGAAAAAAGCAAAAAATGAGGAACGATCATGGCGGGGCGGATACTATAGTTCCTTAGGTCATATTTGATAGTCCAAAAAAATTTTAGGCGATAGGGGTCCGGAGGTCCCGGGACCGCTCGGAATGTGTGGGCTATAACACACAAAAATATGGGAATCGCGCGGAATTCTAGTTGTTTGGCCGAAAAATGCAAAAAATTAGGAACAATCATGGCGGGGTGGTTACTATGGTACCTTAGGTCGTATTTGATTGCCCGGAAAAATTTTAGGCGATCGGGGTTCGGGGTTCCCGGGACCCCTTGGAAGGCGTAGGCTAAAGCACACGAAGATATGGAAATCGCGCGGAATTCTAGTTTTTTGGCAGAAAAACGCAAAAGACTAGGAACGATCATGGCGGGGAGGTGACTATGGTTCCTTAGGTCGTATTTGATAGTCCGGAAAATTTTTAGGCGATCCGGCTCCGGGGGCCCGACCCACTCGGAAGGCGTGGGCGATAGCACACAAAAATATTGGAATCGGGCGGAATTATAGTTTTTTGGCCAAAAAATGCAAAAAATTAGGAACGATCATGGCGAGGCGGTGACTATGGTTCCTTAGGTCCACATTGATGACCCGAAAACTTTTTAGGCGATCCGAGTCTGGCGGTCTGGCCCACTCGGAAGGCGTGGGCAATAGCACACAAAAATATGGTAATCGAGCGGAATTATAGTTTTCTGGCAGAAAAATGCAATAAATGAGGAACGATCATGGCGGGTCGATGACTATGGTTCCTTAGGTCGTATTTGATGGCCCGGAAAATTTTAGGCGATCAAGGTCCACGGCTCCCGGGACCACTCAGAAGGCGTAAGCTATAGCACACTAAAATAAGCAAATCGCGCGGAGTTCTAGTTTTTTGGCCGAAAAATGCAAAGCATTTGGAACGATCATGGTGGGGCGGTGACTATGGTACCTTAGGTCGTATTTGATAGTCCGGAAAAATTTTAGGCGATCGGGGTCTGCGGCTCCCCGGACCACTTGGAAGGCGTGGGTATAGCACACGTAAATATGGGAATCGGGCGTAATTCTAGTTTTTTGGCCGAAAAACACAACAAATGAGGAATGATCATGGCTGGGCGGTGACTATGATTCCTTAGGTCGTATTTGATAGTCCAGAATAATTTTAGACGATAGGGGTCCAGAGTTCCCGGGTTCACTTGGAAGGCATGGGCTATAAGACACGAAAATATGGGAATCGCGCGGAATTCTAGTTTTTTGGCCGAAAAACGGAAAAAACTAGGAACGATCATGGCTGGGCGGTGACAATGGTTCCTTAGGTCTTATTTGATAGTACGGAAAAATTTTAGGCGATAGGGGTCCGGAGACCCGGGACCACTCGGAAGGCGTGGGCTATAACACACAAAAATATGGGATAGCGCGGAATTCTAGTTGTTTGGCCGAAAAACGCAAAAAATGAGGAACGATCATGGCAGGGCGGATACTATAGTTCCTTAGGTCGTATTTGATAGTCCAAAAATATTTTAGGCGATAGGGGTCCGGAGGTCCCGGGACCGCTCGGAAGGTGTGGGCTATAACACACAAAAATATGGGAATCGCGCGGAATTCTAGTTGTTTGGCCGAAAAATGCAAAAAATGAGGAATGATCATGGCGTGGCGGATACTATCGTTCCTTAGGTCGTATTTGATAGTCTGGAAAAATATTAGGCGATAGGGGTCAGGAGGTCCTGGGACCACTCGGAAGGCTTGGGCTATAACACACAAAAATATAGGAATCGCGCGGAATTCTAGTTGTTTGGCCGAAAAATGCGAAAAATGAGGAATGATCAGGGCGGGGTGGTTACTATGATTCCTTAGGTCATATTTGATGGCCCGGAAAATTTTTAGGCGATCGGGGTTCGGGGTTCCCGGGACCCCTTGGAAGGCGTGGGCTAAAGCACACGAAAATATGGAAATCGCGTGGAATTCTAGTTTTTTGGCAGAAAAACGCAAAAGACTAGGAACGATCATGGCGGGGCGGTGATTATGGTTCCTTAGATCGTATTTGATAGTCCGGAAAATTTTTAGGCGATCCGGCTCCGGGAGGCCCGACCTACTCGGAAGGCGTGGGCGATAGCACACAAAAATATTGGAATCGGGCGGAATTCTAGTTTTTTGGCCAAAAAATGCAAAAAATGAGAAACGAGGATGGTGGGGCGGTTACTATGGTTCCTTAGGTCGTATTTGACGGCCCGGAAAAATTTTAGGCGATCGGGGTCCGGGGGTCCCAGAACCACTTGGAAGGGTGGGCAATAGCACACAAAAATATTGTAATCGGGCGGAATTCTAGTTTTTTGGCAGAAAAACGCAACAAATGAGGAATGATCATGGCTGGGCGGTGACTATGGTTCCTTAGGTCATATTTGATAGTCCGAAATTTTTTTAGGCGATTGGGGTCCGGAGTTCCCGGGTTCACTTGGAAGGCGTGGGCTATAGGACACGAAAATATGGGAATCGCGCGGAATTCTAGTTTTTTGGCCGAAAAACGGAAACAACTAGGAACGATCATGGCTGGGCGGTGACTATGGTTCCTTAGGTATTATTTGATAGTCCGAAAAAATTTTAGGCGATAGGGGTCCGGAGACCCGGGACCACTCGGTAGGCATGGGCTATAACACATAAAAATATGGGATAGCGCGGAATTCTAGTTGTTTGGCCGAAAAATGCAAAAAATTAGGAACGATCATGGTGGGGCGGTGACTATGGTACCTTAGGTCGTATTTGATAGTCCGGAAAAATTTTAGGCGATCGGGGTCCGGAAGTCCCGGGACCACTCGGAAGGTGTGGGCTATAACACACGAAAATATGGGAATCGCGCGAAATTCTAGTTGTTTGGCCGAAAAACGCAAATAATGAGGAACGATCATGGCGGGGCGGATACTATGGTTCCTAAGGCCGTATTTGACGGCCCGGAAAAATTTTAGGCGATCGGGGTCCAGGGGTCCCGGAACCACTTGGAAGGGTGGGCAATAGCACACAAAAATATTGTAATCGGGCGGAATTCTAGTTTTTTGGCCGAAAAACGCAACAAATGAGGAATGATCATGGCTGGGCGGTGACTATGGTTCCTTAGGTGGTATTTGATAGTCCGGAAAAATTTTAGGCGATAGGGGTCCGGAGTTCCCGGCTTCACTTGGAAGGTATGGGCTATAGGACACGAAAATATGGGAATCGCGCGGAATTCTAGTTTTTTGGCCGAAAAACGGAAAAATCTAGGAACGATCATGGCGGGGCGGTGACTATGGTTCCTTAGGTCGTATTTGAAAATCCAAAAAATTTTTAGGCGATAGGGGTCCGGAGGTCCCGGGACCACTCGGAAGGTGTGGGCTATAACAAACAAAAATATGGGAATCGCGCGGAATTCTAGTTGTTTGGCCGAAAAACGCAAAAAATGAGGAACGATCATGGCATGGCGGATACTATCGTTCCTTAGGTTGTATTTGATAGTCCGGAAAAATATTAGGTGATAGGGGTCAGGAGGTCCCGGGACCACTCGGAAGGCGTGGGCTATAACACACAAAAATATAGGAATCGCGCGGAATTCTAGTTGTTTGGCCGAAAAACGAAAACGATCATGGCGGGGCGGATACTATGGTTCCTTAGGTCGTATTTGATTTCCCAGAAAAATATTAGGCAATAGGGGTCAGGAGGTCCCGGGACCCCTTGGAAGGCGTGGGCTAAAGCACACGAAAATATGGAAATCGCGCGGAATTCTAGTTTTTTGGCTGAAAAACGCAAAAGACTAGGAACGATCAGGGCGGGGAGGTGACTATGGTTCCTTAGTTTGTATTTGATAGTCCGGAAAATTTTTAGGCGATTCAGCTCCGGGGGGCCCGACCCACTCGGAAGGCGTGGGCGATAGCACACAAAAATATTTGAATCGGGCGGAATTATAGTTTTTTTGCCAAAAAATGCAAAAAATGAGGAACGATCATGGCGAGGCGGTGACTATGGTTCCTTAGGTCCACATTGATGGCCCGAAAAATTTTTAGGCGATCCGAGTCTGGCGGCCCGGCCCACTCGAAAGGCGTGGGCAATAGCACATAAAAATATGGTAATCGAGCGGAATTCTAGTTTTTTGGCCGAAAAATGCAATAAATGAGGAACGATCATGGCGGGGCGGTGACTATGGTTCCTTAGGTCGTATTTGATGGCCCGAAAAATTTTAGGCGATCAAGGTCCACGGCTCCCGGGACCACTCGGAAGGCGTAAGCTATAGCACACGAAAATATGCAAATCGCGCGGAGTTCTAGTTTTTTGGCCGAAAAACGCAAAGCATTTGGAACGATCATGGTGGGGCGGTGACTATGGTACCTTAGGTCGTATTTGATAGTCCGGAAAAATTTTAGGCGATCGGGGTCTGCGGCTCCCCGGACCACTTGGAAGGCGTGGGTATAGCACACGAAAATATGGGAATTGGGCGTAATTCTAGTTTTTTGGCTGAAAAATACAAAAAATGAGAAACGATGATGGCGGGGCGGTTACTATGGTTCCTTAGGTCGTATTTGATAGCCCGGAAAAATTTTAGGCGAACGGGGTCCGGGGGTCCCGGAACCACTTGGAAGGGTGGGCAATAGCACACAAAAATATTGTAATCGGGCGGAATTCTAGTTTTTTGGCCGAAAAACGCAACAAATGAGGAATGATCATGGCTGGGCGGTGACTATGGTTCCTTAGGTCGTATTTGATAGTCCGGAAAAATTTTAGACGATAGGGGTCCAGAGTTCCCGGGTTTACTTGGAAGGCGTGGGCTATAAGACACGAAAATATGGGAATCGCGCGGAAGTCTAGTTTTTTGGCCGAAAAACGAAAAAAACTAGGAACGATCATGGCTGGGCGGTGACTATGGTTCCTTAGGTCTTATTTGATAGTCCAGAAAAATTTTAGGCGATAGGGGTCCGGAGACCCGGGACCACTCGGAAGGCGTGGGCTATAACACACAAAAATATGGGATAGCGCGGAATTCTAGTTGTTTGGCCGAAAAACGCAAAAAATGAGGAACGATCATGGCGGGGCGGATACTATGGTTCCTTAGGTCGTATTTGATAGTCCGGAAAAATTTTAGGCGATAGGGGTCCGGAGGTCCCGGGACCGCTCGGAAGGTGTGGGCTATAACACACAAAAATATGGGAATCGCGCGAAATTCTAGTTGTTTGGCCGAAAAATGCAAAAAATGAGGAACGATCATGGCGTGGCGGATACTATCGTTCCTTAGGTCGTATTTGATAGTCCGGAAAAATATTAGGCGATAGGGGTCAGGAGGTCCCGGGACCACTTGGAAGGCTTGGGCTATAACACACAAAAATATAGGAATCGCGCGGAATTCTAGTTGTTTGGCCGAAAAACGCAAAAAATGAGGAACGATCATGGCGGGGTGGTTACTATGATTCCTTAGGTCGTATTTGATGGCCCGGAAAATTTTTAGGCGATCGGGGTTCGGGGTTCCCGGGACCCCTTGGAATGCGTGGGCTAAAGCACATGAAGATATGGAAATCGCGCGGAATTCTAGTTTTTTGGCAGAAAAACGCAAAAGACTAGGAACGATCATGGCGGGGCGGTGATTATGGTTCCTTAGGTCGTATTTGATAGTCCGGAAAATTTTTAGGCGATCCGGCTCCGGGGGCCCGACCCACTCGGAAGGCGTGGGCGATAGCACACAAAAATATGGGAATCGGGCGGAATTCTAGTTTTTTGGCCAAAAAATGCAAAAAATGAGGAACGATCATGGCGAGGCGGTGACTATGGTTCCTTAGGTCCTAATTGATGGCCCGAAAATATTTTAGGCGATCCGAGTCCGGCGGCCCGGCCCACTCGGAAGACGTGGGCAATAGCACACAAAAATATGGTAATCGAGCAGAATTCTAGTTTTTTGGCCGAAAAACGCAATAAATGAGGAACGATCATGGCTGGGCGGTGACTATGGTTCCTTATGTCATATTTGATGGCCCGGAAAATTTTAGGCGATCGGGGTCCACGGCTCCCGGGACCACTCGGAAGGCGTAAGATATAGCACACTAAAATATGCAAATCGCGTGGAGTTCTAGTTTTTTGGCCGAAAAATACAAAGAATTTGGAATGATCATGGTGGGGCGGTGACTATGGTACCTTAGGTCGTATTTGATAGTCTGGAAAAATTTTAAGCGATTGGGGTCCGGAGACCCGGGACCACTCGCAAGGCGTGGGCTACAACACACAAAAATATGGGATCGCGCGGAATTCTAGTTGTTTCGCCGAAAAACGCAAAAAATGAGGAACGATCATGGCGGGGTGGTTACTATGGTTCCTTAGGTCGTATTTGATGGCCCGGAAATTTTTTTGGCGATCGGGGTTCGGGGTTTCCTGACCCCTTTGAAGGGTGGGCAATAGCACACAAAAATATTATAATCGGGCGGAATTCAAATTTTTTGGCCGAAAAACGCAACAATGAGGAGTGATCATGGCTGGGCGGTGACTATGGTTCCTTAGGTCGTATTTGATAGTCCGGAAAAATTTTAGGCGATAGGGGTCCGGAGTTCCCGGGTTCACTTGGATGATGTGGGCTATAGGACACGAAAATATGGGAATCGCGCGGAATTCTAGTATTTTGGCCGAAAAACGAAAAAAGCTAGGAATGATCATGGTTGGGAGGTGACAATGTTCCTTAGGTCTTATTTGATAGTTCGGAAAATTTTTAGGCGATAGGGGTCCGGAGACCCGGGACCACTTGGAAGGGTGGGCAATAGCACACAAAAATATTGTAATCGGGCGAAATTCTAGTTTTTTGGCCGAAAAATGCAACAAATGAGGAATGATCATGGCTGGGAGGTGACTATGGTTCCTTAGGTCGTATTTGATAGTCCGGAAAAATTTTAGGCGATAGGGGTCCGGAGTTCCCCGGTTCACTTGGAAGGCGTGGGCTATAGGACACGAAAATATGGGAATCGCGCGGAATTCTAGTTTTTTATCCGAAAAACGAAAAAAACTAGGAACGATCATGGCTGGGCGGTGACTATGGTTCCTTAGGTCTTATTTGATAGTCCGGAAAAATTTTAGGCGATAGGGGTCCGGAGACCCGGGACCACTCGGAAGGCGTGGGCTATAACACACAAAAATATGGGATAGCGCGGAATTCTAGTTGTTTGGCCGAAAATCGCAAAAAATGAGGAACGATCATGGCGGGGCAGATGCTATGGTTCCTTAGGTCGTATTTGATAGTTCAGAAAAATTTTAGGCGATAGGGGTCCGGAGGTCCCGGGACCACTCGGAAGGTGTGGGCTATAACACACAAAAATATGGGAATCGTGCGAAATTCTAGTTGTTTGGCCGAAGAATGCAAAAAATAGGGAACGATCATGGCAGGGCGGATACTATGGTTCCTTAGGTCGTATTTAATTGCCCGAAAAAATTTTAGGCGATCGGGGTCCGCGGCTCTTGGGACCACTCGGAATGCGTGTGTATAGCACATGAAAATATGGGAATCGGGCGAAATTCTAGGTCTTTTTCAGTAACATGCAAAAAATGTGGAAAGATCTTGGCAGGGCGGTGACTATGGTTCCTTTGGTCTTATTTTATAGTCCGGAAAAATATTAGGCGATAGGGGTCCGGAGGTCCCGGGACCACTCGGAAGGCGTGGGCTATAACACACAAAAATATGGGAATCGCGCGGAATTCTAGTTGTTTAGCCGAAAAACGCAAAAAATGAGGAACGATCATGGCGGGGCGGATACTATGATTCCTTAGGTCGTATTTGATAGTCCGGAAAAATTTAAGGCGATAGGGGTCAGGAGGTCCCGGGACAACTCGGAAGGCGTGGGCTATAACACACAAAAATATGGGAATCGCGCGGAATTCTAGTTGTTTGGCCGAAAAACGCAAAAAATGAGGAACGATCATGGCGGGGTGGTTACTATGGTTCCTTAGGTCGTATTTGATGGCCCCGAAAATTTTTAGGCGATCGGGGTTCGGGGTTCCCGGGACCCCTTGGAAGGCGTGGGCTAAAGCACACGAAAATATGGAAATCGCGCAGAATTCTAGTTTTTTGTCTGAAAAACGCAAAAGACTAGGAAAGATCATGGCGGGGCGGTGACTATGGTTCATTAGGTCGAATTTGATAGTCCGAAAAATTTTTCGGCGATCTGGCTCCGGGGGGCCCGACCCACTCGGAAGGCGTGGGCGATAGCACACAAAAATATGGGAATCGGGTGGAATTCTAGTTTTTTGGCCAAAAAATGCAAACAATGAGGAACGATCATGACGAGGCGGTGACTAGGTTTCCTTAGGTCCTAATTGATGGCCCGAAAATTTTTTAGGCGATCCGAGTCCGGCGGCCCGGCCCACTCGGAAGGCGTGGGCAATAGCACACAAAAATATGGTAATCGAGCAGAATTCTAGTTTTTTGGTAGAAAAATGCAATAAATGAGGAACGATCATGGCGGGGCGGTTACTATGGTTTCTTAGGTCGTATTTGACGGCACGGAAAAATTTTAGGCGATCGGGGTCCGGGGGTCCCGGAACCACTTGGAAGGATGGGCAATAGCACACAAAAATATTGTAATCGGGCGGAATTCTAGTTTTTTGGCCGAAAAACGCAACAAATGAGGAATGATCATAGTTGGGCGGTGACTATGGTTCCTTCGGTCGTATTTGATAGTCCGGAAATATTTTAGGCGATAGGGGTCCGGAGTTCCCGGGTTCACTTGGAAGGCGTGGGCTATAGGACACGAAAATATGGGAATCGCGTGGAATTCTAGTTTTTTGGCCGAAAAATGGAAAAAACTAGGAACGATCATGGCTGGGCGGTGACTATGATTCCTTAGGTCTAATTTGATAATCCGGAAAAATTTTAGGCGATAGGGGTCTGGAGACCCGGGACCACTCGGAAGGCGTGGGCTATACTATAACACACAAAAATATGGGATAGCGCGGAATTCTAGTTGTTTGGCCGAAAAACGCAAAAAATGAGGAACGATCATGGCGGGGCGGATACTATGGTTCCTTAGGTCGTATTTGATAGTCCGAAAAAAATTTAGGCGATAGGGGCCAGGAGGTCCCGGGACCACTCGGAAGGCGTGACACACAAAAATATGGGAATCTCGCGGAATTCTAGTTGTTTGGCCGAAAAACGTAAAAAATGAGGAACGATCATGGCGGGGTGGTTACTATGGTTCCTTAGGTCGTATTTGATGGCCCCAAAAATTTTTAGGCGATCGGGGTTCCCGGGACCCCTTAGAAGGCGTGGGCTAAAGCACATGAAAATATGGAAATCGAGCGGAATTCTAGTTTTTTGGCTGAAAAATGCAAAAGACTAGGAACGATCATGGCGAGGCGGTGACTATGGTTCCTTAGGTCGTATTTGATAGTCCGGAAAATTTTTAGGCGATCCGTCTTTGGGGGGCCCGACCCACTCGGAAGGCGTGGGCGATAGCACACAAAAATATGGGAATCGGACGGAATTCTAGTTTTTTGACCAAAAAATGTAAAACATGATGAACAATCATGGCGAGGCGGTGACTATGGTTCCTTAGGTCCTAATTGATGGCCCGAAAAGGTTTTAGGCGATCCGAGTCCGGCGGCCCGGCCCACTAGGAAGGCGTGGGCAATAACACACAAAAACATGGTATTCGAGCGGAATTCTAGTTTTTTGGCTGAAAAACGCAATAAATGAGGAACGATCATGGCGGGGCGGTGACTATGGTTCCTTAGGTCGTATTTGATGGCCCAGAAAATTTTAGGCGATCGGGGTCCACGTCTCCCGGGACCACTCGCAAGGCGTAAGCTATAGCACACGAAAATATTCAAATCGCGCGGAATTCTAGTTTTTTGGCCGAAAACTGCAAAGCATTTGGAACGATCATGGTGGGGCGGTGACTATGGTACCTTAGGTCGTATTTGATAGTCCGAAAAAATTTTAGGCGATCGGGGTCTGCGGCTCCCCGGACCACTTGGAAGGCGTGGTATAGCACACGAAAATATGGGAATCGGGCGGAATTCTAGTTTTTTGGCCGAAAAACGCAATAAATGAGGAACGATCATGGTGGGGTGGTGACAATGGTTCCTTAGGTCGTATTTAATGGCCTGAAAAATTTTAGGCGATCGGGGTCCACGGCTCCCGGGACCACTCGCAAGGCGTAAGCTATAGCTCATGAAAATAGGCAAATCGCGCGGAGTTCTAGTTTTTTGGCCGAAAAATGCAAAGCATTTGGAACGATCATGGTGGGGCGGTGACTATGGTACCTTAGGTCGTATTTGATAGTCCGAAAAAATTTTAGGCGATCGAGGTCTGCGGCTCCCCGGACCACTTGGAAGGCGTGGTATAGCACACGAAAATATGGAAATCGGGCGGAATTTTAGTTTTTTGGCCGAAAAATGCAAAAAATGAGAAACGATGATGGCGGGGTGGTTACTATGGTTCCTTATGTCGTATTTGACGGCCAGGAAAAATTTTAGGCGATCGGGGTCCGGGGGTCCCGGAACCACTTGGAAGGGAGGGCAATAGCACACAAAAATATTGTAATCGGGCGAAATTCTAGTTTTTTGGCCGAAAAACGCCACAAATGAGGAATGATCATGGCTGGGCGGTGACTATGGTTCCTTAGGTCTTATTTGATAGTCCGAAAAAATTTTAGGCGATAGGGGTCCGGAGGTCCCGGGACCACTCTGACGGTGTGGGCTAAAACACACAAAAATATGGGAATCGCGCGAAATTCTAGTTGTTTGGCCGAAAAACGCAAACAATAAGGAACGATCATGGCGGGGAGGATACTATGGTTCCTTAGGTCGTATTTGATTGCCCGAAAAAATTTTTAGGCGATCGGGGTCCGCAGCTCTTGGGACCACTCGGAATGCGTGGGTATAGCACACGAAAATATGGGAATCGTGCAAAATTCTAGGTCTTTTTCAGTAACATGCACAAAATGTGGAAAGATCTTGGCAGGGTGGTGACTATGGTTCCTTTGGTCTTATGTGATAGTCCGGAAAAATATTAGGCGATAGGGGTCCGGAGGTCCCGGGACCACTCGGAAGGCGTGGGCTATAACACACAAAAATATAGGAATCGCGCGGAATTCTAGTTGTTTGGCCGAAAAATGCAAAAAATGAGGAACGATCATGGCGGGGTGGTTACTATGGTTCCTTTGGTCGTATTTGATGGCCCCGAAAATTTTTAAGCTATCGGGGTTCGGGGTTCCCGGGACCCCTTGGAAGGCGTGGGCTATAGCACACGAAAATATGGAAATCGCGCAGAATTCTAGTTTTTTGTCTGAAAAATGCAAAAGACTAGGAACGATCATGGCGGGGCGATGACTATAGTTCCTTAGGTCGTATTTGATAGTCCGGAAAATTTTTAGGCGATCCGGCTCCGGGGGCCCGACCCACTCGGAAGGCGTGGGCGATAGCACACAAAAATATGGGAATCGGGTGGAATTCTAGTTTTTTGGCCAAAAAATGAGGAACGATCATGGCGAGGCGGTGAATATGGTTCCTTAGGTCCTAATTGATGGCCTGAAAGTTTTTTAGGCGATCCGAGTCCGGCGGCCCGGCCCACTCGGAAGGCGTGGGCAATAGCTCACAAAAATATGGTAATCGAGCGGAATTCTAGTTTTTTGGCCGAAAAACGCAATAAATGAGGAACGATCATGGTGGGGCAGTGACTATGGTTCCTTAGGTCGTATTTGATGGCCCGGAAAATTTTAGGCGATCGGGGTCCACGGCTCCCGGGACCACTCGGAAGGCGTAAGCTATAGCACACGAAAATATGCAAATCGCGCGGAGTTCTAGTTTTTTGGCCGAAAAATGCAAAGCATTTGGAACGATCATGGAGGGGCGGTGACTATGGTACCTTAGGTCGTATTTGATAGTCCGGAAAAATTTTAGGCGATCGGGGTCCGCGGCTCCCCGGACCACTTGGAAGGCGTGGTATAGCACACGAAAATATTGGAATCGGGCGTAATTCTAGTTTTTTGGCCGAAAAATGCAAAAGATGAGAAACGATGATGGCGGGGTGGTTACTATGGTTCCTTAGGTCGTATTTGATGGCCCGGAAAAAATTTTGGCGATCGGGGTCCGGGGGTCCCGGAACCACTCGGAATGCGTGGGTATAGCACACAAAAATATTGGAATCGGGCGGAATTCTAGTTTTTTGGCCGAAAAACGCCACAAATGAGGAATGATCATGGCTGGGCGGTGACTATGGTTCCTTAGGTCTTATTTGATAGTCCGAAAAAATTTCAGGCGATAGGGGTCCGGAGGTCCCGGGACCACTTGTAAGGTGTGGGCTATAACACACAAAAATATGGGAATCGCGCCGAATTCTAGTTGTTTGGCCGAAAAACGCAAAAATTGAGGAACGATCATGGCGGGGTGGTTACTATGGTTCCTTAGGTCGTATTTGATGGCCCCGAAAATTTTTAGGCGATCGGGGTTCAGGGTTCCCGGGACCCCTTGGAAGGCGTGGGCTAAAGCACACGAAAATATGGAAACGCAAAAGACTAGGAAAGATCATGGCTGGGCGGTGACTATGGTTCCTTAGGTCGTATTTGATAGTCCGGAAATATTTTAGGCGATAGGGGTCCGGAGTTCCCGGGTTCACTTGGAAGGCATGGGCTATAGGACACGAAAATATGGGAATCGCGCGGAATTCTAGTTTTTTGGCCGAAAAACGGAAAAAACTAGGAACGATCATGGCTGGGCGGTGACTATGGTTCCTTAGAACTTATTTGATAGTCCGGAAAAATTTTAGGCGATAGGGGTCTGGAGACCCAGGACCACTCGGAAGGCGTGGGCTATACCACACAAAAATATGGGAATCGGGCGGAATTCTAGTTGTTTGGCCGAAAAACACAAAAAATGAGGAACGATCATGGCGGGGCGGATACTATGATTCCTTAGGTCGTATTTCATAGTCCGGACAAATTTTAGGCGATAGGGGTCAGGAGGTCTCGCGACCACTCGGAAGGCGTAAGCTATAGCACACTAAAATATGCAAATCGCGCGGAGTTCTAGTTTTTTGGCCAAAAAATGCAAAGCATTTCGAACGATCATGGTGGGGCGGTGACTATGGTACCTTAGGTCGTTTTTGATAGTCCGGAAAAATTTTAGGCGATCGGGGTCCGCGGCTCCCCGGACCACTTGGAAGGCGTGGGTATAGCACACGAAAATATGGGAATCGGGCGTAGTTCTAGTTTTTTGGCCAAAAAATGCAAAAAATGAGAAACGATGATGGCGGGGCGGTTACTATGGTTCCTTAGGTAGTATTTGACGGCCCGCAAAATTTTTAGGCGGTCGGGGTCCGGGGGTCCCGGAACCACTTGGAAGGGTGGGCAATAGCACACAAAAATGTTGTAATCGGGCGGAATTCTAGTTTTTTGGCCGAAAAATGCAACAAATGAGGAATGATCATGGCTGGGCGGTGACTATGGTTCCTTAGGTGGTATTTGATAGTCCGGAAAAATTTTAGGCGATAGGGGTCAGGAGGTCCCGGGACCACTCGGAAGGCGTGGGCTATAACACACAAAAATATGGGAATCGCGGGGAATTCTAGTTGTTTGGCCGAAAAACGCAAAAAATGAGGAACGATCATGGCGGGGCGGATACTATGGTTCCTTAGGTCGTATTTGATAGTCCGGATAAATTTTAGGCGATAGGGGTCAGGAGGTCCCGGGACCACTCGGAAGGCGTGGGCTATAACACACAAAAATATGGGAATCGCGCGGAATTCAAGTTGTTTGGCCGAAAAACCCAAAAAATGAGGAACGATCATGGCAGGGTGGTTACTATGGTTCCTTAGGTCGTATTTGATGGCCCGGCAAATTTTTAAAAGATCAGGGTTCGGGGTTCCCGGGACCCCTTGGAAGGCGTGGGCTAAAGCACACGAAAATATGGAAATCGCGCGGAATTCTTGTTTTTTTACTGAAAAATGCAAAAGACTAGGAACGATCATGGCGGGGTGGTGACTATGGTTCCTTAGGTCGTATTTGATAGTCCGGAAAAATTTTAGGCGATAGGGGTCCGGAGTTCCCGGGTTCACTTGGAAGGCGTGGGCTATAGGACACGAAAATATGGGAATCACGCGGAATTCTAGTTTTTTGGCCGAAAAATGGAAAAAACTAGGAACGATCATGGCTGGGCGGTGACTATGGTTCCTTAGGTCTTATTTTATAGTCCGGAAAATTTTTAGGCGACAGGGGTCCGGAGACCCGGGACCACTCGGAAGGCGTGGGCTATAACACACAAAAATATGGGATCGCGCGGAATTCTAGTTCTTTTGCCGAAAAATGCAAAGAATGAGGAACGATCATGGCGGGGCGGATACTATGGTTCCTTAGGTAGTATTTGATAGTCCGGAAAATTTTTAGGGGATAGGGGTCCGGAGGTCCCCGGACCACTCGGAAGGTGTGGGCTATAACACACAACAATATGGGAATCGCGCGGAATTCTAGTTGTTTGGCCGAAAAACGCAAAAAATGAGGAACGATCATGGCGGGGCGGATACTATGGTCGCTTAGGTCGTATTTGATAGTCCGTAAAAATATTAGGCGATAGGGGTCAGGAGGTCCCGGGACCACTCGGAAGGCGTGGGCTATAACACACAAAAATATGGGAATCGCGCGGAATTCTAGTTGTTTAGCCGAAAAACGCAAAATATGCGGAACGATCATGGCGGGGTGGTTACTATGGTTCCTTAGGTCGTATTTGATGGCACGGAAAATTTTTAGGCGATCGGGGTTCGGGGTTCCCGGGACCCCTTGGAAGGCGTGGGCTAAAGCACACGAAATTTGGAAATCGCACGGAATTCTAGTTTTTTGGCTGAAAAATGCAAAAGACTAGGAACGATCATGGCGGGGCGGTGACTATGGTTCCTTAGGTCGTATTTGATAGTCCTGAAATTTTTTAGGCGATCCGTCTCCGGGGGGCCCGACCCACCCGGAAGGCGTGGGCGAGATAGCATACAAAAATATGGGAATCGGGCGGAATTCTAGTTTTTTGGCCAAAAAATGCAAAAAATGAGGAACGATCATGGCGAGGCAGTGACTATGGTTCCTTAGGTCCTAATTGATGGCCCAAAAAATTTTTAGGCGATCCGAGTCTGGCGGCCTGGCCCACTGGTAAGGCGTGGGCAATAGCTCACAAAAATATTGTAATTGAGCGGAATTCTAGTTTTTTGGCCGAAAAACGCAATAAATGAGGAACGATCATGGCGGGGCGATGACTATGGTTCCTTAGGTCGTATTTGATGGCCCGGAAAATTTTAGGCGATCGGGGTCCACGGCTCCCGGGACCACTCGGAAGGCGTAAGCTATAGCACACTAAAATAAGCAAATCGCGCGGAGTTCTAGTTTTTTGGCCGAAAAATGCAAAGCATTTGGAACGATCATGGTGGGGCGATGAATATGGTATCTTAGGTCTTATTTGATAGTCCGGAAAAATTTTAGGCGATCGGGGTCCGCGGCTCCCCGGACCACTTGGAAGGCGTGCGTACAGCACACAAAAATATGGGAATCGGGCGTAATTCTAGTTTTTTGGCTGAAAAACGCAAAAGACTAGGAACGATCATGGCGGGGCGGTGACTATGGTTCCTTAGGTCGTATTTGATAGTCCTGAAAATTTTTAGGCGATCCGTCTCCGGGAGGCCCGACCCACTCGGAAGGCGTGGGCGAGATAGCATACAAAAATATGGGAATCGGGCGGAATTCTAGTTTTTTGGCCAAAAAATGCAAAAAATGAGGAACGATCATGGCGAGGCAGTGACTATGGTTCCTTAGGTCCTAATTGATGGCCCAAAAAAATTTTAGGCGATCCGAGTCCGGCGGCCTGGCCCACTGGGAAGGCGTGGGCAATAGCACACAAAAATATTGTAATTGAGCGGAATTCTAGTTTTTTGGCCGAAAAACGCAATAAATGAGGAACGATCATGGCGGGGCGGTGACTATGGTTCCTTAGGTCGTATTTGATGGCCCGGAAAATTTTAGGCGATCGGGGTCCACGGCTCCCGGGACCACTCGGAAGGCGTAAGCTATAGCACACTAAAATATGCAAATCGCGCGGAGTTCTAGTTTTTTGGCCGAAAAATGCAAAGCATTTGGAACGATCATGGTGGGGCGGTGACTATGGTACCTTAGGTCGTATTTGATAGTCCGGAAAAATTTTAGGCGATCGGGGTCCGCGGCACCCCGGACCACTTGGAAGGCGTGCGTATAGCACACAAAAATATGGGAATCGGGCGTAATTCTAGTTTTTTGGCCGAAAAATGCAAAAAATGAGAAACGATGATGGCGGGGCGGTTACTATGGTTCCTTAGGTCGTATTTGAAGGCCCGGAAAAATTTTAGGCGATCGGGGTCCGGGGGTCCCGGAACCACTTGGAAGGGTGGGCAATAGCACACAAAAATATTGTAATCAGGCGGAATTCTAGTTTTTTGGCAGAAAAATGCAACAAATGAGGAATGATCATAGCTGGGCGGTGACTATGGTTCCTTAGGTCATATTTGATAGTCCGAAAATTTTTTAGGCGATTGGGGTCCGGAGTTCCCGGGTTCACTTAGAAGGCGTGGGCTATAGGACACGAAAATATGGGAATCGCGCGGAATTCTAGTTTTTTGGTCGAAAAACGGAAACAACTAGGAACGATCATGGCTGGGCGGTGACTATGGTTCCTTAGGTATTATTTGATAGTCCCGAAAAATTTTAGGCGATAGAGGTCTGGAGACCCGGGACCACTCGGTAGGCATGGGCTATAACACACAAAAATATAGGATAGCGCGGAATTCTAGTTGTTTGGACGAAAAACGCAAAAAATTAGGAACGATCATGGTGGGGCGGTGACTATGGTACCTTAGGTCATATTTGATAGTCCGGAAAAATTTTAGGCGATCGGGGTCCGGATGTCCCGGGACCACTCGGAAGGTGTAGGCTATAACACACGAAAATATGGGAATCGCGCGGAATTCTAGTTGTTTGGCCGAAAAACGCAAATAATGAGGAAAGATCATGGCGGGGAGGATACTATGGTTCGTAAGGCCGTATTTGACGGCCCGGAAAAATTATAGGCGATCGGGGTCCGGGGGTCCCGGAACCACTTGGAAGGGTGGGCAATAGCACACAAAAATATTGTAATCGGGCGGAATTCTAGTTTTTTGGCCGAAAAACGTAACAAATGAGGAATGATCATGGCTGAGCGGTGACTATGGTTCCTTAGGTCGTATTTGATAGTCCGGAAAAATTTTAGGCGATAGGGGTCCGGAGTTCCCGGCTTCACTCGGAAGGCATGGGCTATAGGACACGAAAATATGGGAATCGCGCAGAATTCTAGTTTTTTGGCCGAAAAATGGAACGATCATGGCAGGGTGGTTACTATGGTTCCTTAGGTCGTATTTGATGGCCCGGCAAATTTTTAGACGATCGGGGTTCGGGGTTCCCGGGACCCCTTGGAAGGCGTGGGCTAAAGCACACGAAAATATGGAAATCGCGCAGAATTCTAGTTGTTTGGCCGAAAAACGCAAAAAATTAGGAACGATCATGGTGGGGCGGTGACTAAGGTACCTTAGGTCGTATTTGATAGTCCGGAAAAATTTTAGGCGATCGAGGTCCGGAGGTCCCGGGACCACTCGGAAGGTGTAGGCTATAACACACAAAAATATGGAAATCGCGCGGTTTTCTAGTTGTTTGGCCGAAAAACACAAAAAATGAGGAACGATCATGGCGTGGCGGATACTATCGTTCCTTAGGTCGTATTTGATTGCCCGGAAAAATAGTAGGCGATAGGGGTCAGGAGGTCCCGGGACCACTCGGAAGGCGTGGGCTATAACACACAAAAATATGGGAATCGCGCGGAATTCTAGTTGTTTGTCCGAAAAACGCAAAAAATGAGGAACAATCATGGCGGGGTGGTAACTATGGTTCCTTAGGTCGTATTTGATTTCCCGGAAAAATTTTAGGCGATCGGGGTTCGGGGTTCCCGGGACCCCTTGGAAGGCGTGGGCTAAAGCACACGAAAATATGGAAATCGCGCGGAATTCTAGTTTTTTGGCTGAAAAACGCAAAAGACTAGGAACAATCATGGCGGGGAGGTGACTATGGTTCCTTAGGTCGTATTTGATAGTCCGGAAAATTTTTAGGCGATCCGGCTCCGGGGGCCCGACCCACTCAGAAGGCGTGGGCGATAGCACACAAAAATATTGGAATCGGGCGGAATTATAGTTTTTTGGCCAAAAAATGCAAAAAATGAGGAACGATCATGGCGAGGCGGTGACTATGGTTCCTTAGGTCCACATTGATGGCCCGAAAAAATTTTAAGCGATCCGAGTCCGGCGGCCTGGCCCACTGGGAAGGCGTGGGCAATAGCACACAAAAATATTGTAATTGAGCGGAATTCTAGTTTTTTGGCCGAAAAACGCAATAAATGAGGAACGATCATGGCGAGGCGGTGACTATGGTTCCTTAGGTCGTATTTGATGGCCCGGAAAATTTTAGGCGATCGGGGTCCACGGCTCCCGGGACCACTCGGAAGGCGTAAGCTATAGCACACTAAAATATGCAAATCGCGCGGAGTTCTAGTTTTTTGGCCGAAAAATGCAAAGCATTTGGAACGATCATGGTGGGGCGGTGACTATGGTATCTTAGGTCGTATTTGATAGTCCGGAAAAATTTTAGGTGATCAGGGTCCGCAGCTCCCCGGACCACTTGGAAGGCGTGCGTATAGCACACGAAAATATGGGAATCGGGCGTAATTCTAGTTTTTTGGCCGAAAAATGCAAAAAATGAGAAACGATGATGGCGGGGCGGTTACTATGGTTCCTTAGGTCGTATTTGAAGGCCCGGAAAAATTTTAGGCGATCGGGGTCCGGGGGTCCCAGAACCACTTGGAAGGGTGGGCAATAGCACACAAAAATATTGTAATCGGGCGAAATTCTAGTTTTTTGGCAGAAAAACGCAACAAATGAGGAATGATCATAGCTGGGCGGTGACTATGGTTCCTTAGGTCATATTTGATAGTCCGAAAATTTTTTAGGCGATTGGGGTCCGGAGTTCCCGGGTTCACTTGGAAGGCGTGGGCTATAGGATACGAAAATATGGGAATCGCGCGGAATTCTAGTTTTTTGGCCGAAAAACGGAAACAACTAGGAACGATCATGGCTAGGCGGTGACTATAGTTCCTTAGGTATTATTTGATAGTCCCGAAAAATTTTAGGCGATAGGGGTCCGGAGACCCGGGACCACTCGGTAGGCATGGGCTATAACACACAAAAATATGGGATAGCGCAGAATTCTAGATGTTTGGACGAAAAATGCAAAAAATTAGGAACGATCATGGTGGGGCGGTGACTATGGTCCCTAAGGTCATATTTGATAGTCCGGAAAAATTTTAGGCGATTGGGGTCCGGAGGTCCCGGGACCACTCGGAAGGTGTAGGCTATAACACACGAAAATATGGGAATCGCGCGGAATTCTAGTTGTTTGGCCGAAAAATGCAAATAATGAGGAAAGATCATGGCGGGGAGGATACTATGGTTCCTAAGGCCGTATTTGACGGCCCGGAAAAATTATAGGCGATCGGGGTCCGGGGGTCCCGGAACCACTTGGAAGGGTGGGCAATAGCACACAAAAATATTGTAATCGGGCGGAATTCTAGTTTTTTGGCCGAAAAACGTAACAAATGAGGAATGATCATGGCTGGGCGGTGACTATGGTTCTTAGGTCATATTTGATAGTCCAGAAAAATTTTAGGCGATAGGGGTCCGGAGTTCCCGGCTTCACTCGGAAGGCATGGGCTATAAGACACGAAAATATGGGAATCGCGCGGAATTCTAGTTTTTTGGCCGAAAAACGCAAAAAATTAGAAACGATCATGGTGGGGCGGTGACTATGGTACCTTAGGTCGTATTTGATAGTCCGGAAAAATTTTAGGCGATCGAGGTCCGGAGGTCCCGGGACCACTCGGAAGGTGTAGGCTATAACACACAAAAATATGGAAATCGCGCGGAATTCTAGTTGTTTGGCCGAAAAACACAAAAAATGAGGAACGATCATGGCGTGGCGGATACTATCGTTCCTTAGGTCGTATTTGATTGCCCGGAAAAATATTAGGCGATAGGGGTCAGGAGGTCCCGGGACCACACGGAAGGCGTGGGCTATAACACACAAAAATATGGGAATCGCGCGGAATTCTAGTTGTTTGTCCGAAAAACGCAAAAAATGAGGAACAATCATGGCGGGGTGGTAACTATGGTTCCTTAGGTCGTATTTGATTTTCCGGAAAAATTTTAGGCGATCGGGGTTCGGGGTTCCCGGGACCCCTTGGAAGGCGTGGGCTAAAGCACACGAAAATATGGAAATCGCGCGAAATTCTAGTTTTTTGGCTGAAAAACGCAAAAGACTAGGAACAATCATGGCGGGGAGGTGACTATGGTTCCTTAGGTCGTATTTGATAGTCCGGAAAATTTTTAGGCGATCCGGCTCCGGGGGGCCCGACCCACTTGGAAGGCGTGGGCGATAGCACACAAAAATATTGGAATCGGGCGGAATTATAGTTTTTTGGCCAAAAAATGCAAAAAATGAGGAATGATCATGGCGAGGCGGTGACTATGGTTCCTTAGGTCCACATTGATGGCCCGAAAAAATTTTAGGCGATCCGAGTCCGGCGGCCCGGCCCACTCGGAAGGGTGGGCAATAGCACACAAAAATAATATAATCGGGCGGAATTCTAGTTTTTTGGCCGAAAAATGCAACAAATGAGGAATGATCATGGCTGGGAGGTGACTATGGTTCCTTAGGTCGTATTTGATAGTCCGGAAAAATTTTAGGCGATAGGGGTCAGGAGGTCCCGGGACCACTCGGAAGGCGTGGTATATAACACACAAAAATATAGGAATCGCGCGTAATTCTAGTTGTTTGGCCGAAAAACGGAAACGATCATGGCGGGGCGGATACTATAGTTCCTTAGGTCGTATTTGATTGCCCGGAAAAATATTAGGCGATAGGGGTCAGGAGGTCCCGGGACCACTCGGAAGGCGTGGGCTATAACACACAAAAATATGGGAATCGCGCGGAATTCTAGTTGTTTGGCCGAAAAACGCAAAAAATGAGGAACAATCATGGCGTGGTGGTTACTATGGTTCCTTAGGTCGTATTTGATTGCCCGGAAAAATTTTAGGCGATCGGGGTTCGGGGTTCCCGGGACCCCTTGGAAGGCGTAGGCTAAAGCACACGAAAATATGGAAATCGCGCGGAATTCTAGTTTTTTGGCTGAAAAACGCAAAAGACTAGGAACGATCATGATGGGGAGGTGACTATGGTTCCTTAGGTCGTATTTGATAGTCCGGAAAATTTTTAGGCGATCCGGCTCCCGGGGGCCCGACCCACTCGGAAGGCGTGGGCGATAGCACACAAAAATATTGGAATCGGGCAAAATTATAGTTTTTTGGCCAAAAAATGCAAAAAAAGAGGAACGATAGTGGCGAGGCGGTGACTATGGTTCCTTAGGTCCACATTGATGGCCCGAAAAGTTTTTAGGCGATCCGAGTCCGGCGGCCCGGCCCACTCGGAAGGCGTGGGCAATAGCACACAAAAATATGGTAATCGAGGGGAATTCTAGTTTTTTGGGCGAAAAATGCAATAAATGAGGAATGATCATGGCGGGGCAATGACTATGGTTCCTTAGGTCGTATTTGATGGCCCGGAAAATTTTAGGCGATCGGGGTCCACGGCTCCCGGGACCACTCAGAAGGCGTAAGCTATAGCACACTAAAATAAGCAAATCGCGCGGAGTTCTAGTTTTTTGGCCGAAAAATGCAAAGCATTTGGAACGATCATGGTGGGGCGGTGACTATGGTACCTTAGGTCGTATTTGATAGTCCGGAAAAATTTTAGGCGATCGGGGTCTGCGGCTCCCCGGACCACTTGGAAGGCGTGGGTATAGCACACGAAAATATGGGAATCGGGCGTAATTCTAGTTTTTTGGCTGAAAAATGCAAAAAATGAGAAACGATGATGGCGGGGCGGTTACTATGGTTCCTTAGGTCGTATTTGATGGCCCGGAAAAATTTTAGGCGATCGGGGTCCGGGGGTCCCGGAACCACTTGGAAGGGTGGGCAATAGCACACAAAAATATGGTAATCGCGCGGAGTTCTAGTTTTTTGGCCGAAAAATGCAAAGCATTTGGAACGATCATGGTGGGGCGGTGACTATGGTACCTTAGGTCGTATTTGATAGTCCGGAAAAATTTTAGGCGATCGGGGTCCGCGGCTCCCCGGACCACTTGGAAGGCGTGGGTATAGCACACGAAAATATGGGAATCGGGCGTAATTCTAGTTTTTTGGCCGAAAAATGCAAAACATGAGAAACGATGATGGCGGGGCGGTTACTATGGTTCCTTAGGTCGTATTTGAAGGCCCAGAAAAATTTTAGGCGATCGGGGTCCGGGGGTCCCGGAACCACTTGGAAGGGTGGGCAATAGCACACAAAAATATTGTAATCGGGCGGAATTCTAGTTTTTTGGCAGAAAAACGCAACAAATGAGGAATGATCATGGCTGGGCGGTGACTATGGTTCCTTAGGTCATATTTGATAGTCCGAAAAAATTTTAGGCGATTGGGGTCCGGAGTTCCCGGGTTCACTTGGAAGGCGTGGGCTATAGGACACGAAAATATGGGAATCGCGCGGAATTCTAGTTTTTTGGCCGAAAAACGGAAACAACTAGGAACGATCATGGCTGGGTGGTGACTATGGTTCCTTAGGTATTATTTGATAGTCCCGAAAAATTTTAGGCGATAGGGGTCCGGAGACCCGGGACCACTCGGTAGGCATGGGCTATAACACACAAAAATATGGGTTAGCGCGGAATTCTAGTTGTTTGGCCGAAAAATGCAAAAAATTAGGAACGATCATGGTGGGGTGGTGACTATGGTATCTTAGGTCATATTTGATAGTCCGGAAAAATTTTAGGCGATCGGGGTTCGGAGGTCCCGGGACCACTCGGAAGGTGTGGGCTATAACACACGAAAATATGGAAATCGGGCGTAATTCTAGTTTTTTGGATGAAAAATGCAAAAAATGAGAAACGATGATGGCGGGGCGGTTACTATGGTTCCTTAGGTCGTATTTGATGGCCCGAAAAAATTTTAGGCGATCGGGGTCCGGGGGTCCCGGATCCACTTGGAAGGGTGGGCAATAGCACACAAATATATTGTATTCGGGCGGAATTCTAATTTTTTGGCCGAAAAATGCAACAAATGAGGAATGATCATGGATGGGCGGTGACTATGGTTCCTTAGGTCGTATTTGATAGTCCGGAAAAATTTTAGGCGATCGGGGTCCGCGGCTCCCCGGACCACTTGGAAGGCGTGGGTATAACACACGAAAATATGGGAATCGGGCGTAATTCTAGTTTTTTGGCCGAAAAATGCAAAACATGAGAAACGATGATGGCGGGGCGGTTACTATGGTTCCTTAGGTCGTATTTGAAGGCCCAGAAAAATTTTAGGCGATCGGGGTCCGGGGGTCCCGGAACCACTTGGAAGGGTGGGCAATAGCACACAAAAATATTGTAATCGGGCGGAATTCTAGTTTTTTGGCAGAAAAACGCAACAAATGAGGAATGATCATGGCTGGGCGGTGACTATGGTTCCTTAGGTCATATTTGATAGTCCGAAAAAATTTTAGGCGATTGGGGTCCGGAGTTCCCGGGTTCACTTGGAAGGCGTGGGCTATAGGACACGAAAATATGGGAATCGCGCGGAATTCTAGTTTTTTGGCCGAAAAACGGAAACAACTAGGAACGATCATGGCTGGGTGGTGACTATGGTTCCTTAGGTATTATTTGATAGTCCCGAAAAATTTTAGGCGATAGGGGTCCGGAGACCCGGGACCACTCGGTAGGCATGGGCTATAACACACAAAAATATGGGTTAGCGCGGAATTCTAGTTGTTTGGCCGAAAAATGCAAAAAATTAGGAACGATCATGGTGGGGTGGTGACTAAGGTATCTTAGGTCATATTTGATAGTCCGGAAAAATTTTAGGCGATCGGGGTCCGGAGGTCCCGGGACCACTCGGAAGGTGTGGGCTATAACACACGAAAATATGGGAATCGGGCGTAATTCTAGTTTTTTGGCCGAAAAATGCAAAAAATGAGAAACGATGATGGCGGGGCGGTTACTATGGTTCCTTAGGTCGTATTTGACGGCCCGGAAAAATTTTAGGCGATCGGGGTCCGGGGGTCCCGGAACCACTTGGAAGGGTGGGCAATAGCACACAAAAATATTGTAATCGGGCGGAATTCTAGTTTTTTGGCCGAAAAATGCAACAAATGAGGAATGATCATGGCTGGGCGGTGACTATGGTTCCTTAGGTCGTATTTGATAGTCCGGAAAAATTTTAGGCGATAGGGGTCCGGAGTTCCCGGCTTCACTCGGAAGGCATGGGCTATAGGACACGAAAATATGGGAATCGCGCGGAATTCTAGTTTTTTGGACAAAAAACAGAAAAATCTAGGAACGATCATGGCTGGGCGGTGACTATGGTTCCTTAGGTATTATTTGATAGTCCGGAAAAGTTTTAGGCGATAGGGGTCCGGAGACTCGGGACCACTCGGTAGGCATGGGCTATAACACACAAAAATATGGGATAGCGCGGAATTCTAGTTGTTTGGCCGAAAAACGCAAAAAATTAGGAACGATCATGGTGGGGCGGTGACTATGGTACCTTAGGTCGTATTTGATAGTCCGGAAAAATTTTAGGCGATCGGGGTCCGGAGGTCCCGGGACCACTCGGAAGGTGTGGGCTATAACACACAAAAATATGGGAATCGCGCGGAATTCTAGTTGTTTGGACGAAAAACGCAAAAAATGAGGAACGATCATGGTTGGGAGGTGACTATGGTTCCTTAGGTCGTATTTGTTAGTCCGGAAAAAATTTTAGGCGATAGAGGTCAGGAGGTCCCGGGACCACTCGGAAGGCGTGGGCTATAACACACAAAAATATAGGAATCGCGCGGAATTCTAGTTGCTTGGCCGAAAAACGGAAACGATCATGGCGGGGCGGATACTATGGTTCCTTAGGTCGTATTTGATTGCTCGGAAAAATATTAGGCGATAGGGGTCAGGAGGTCCCGGGACCACTCGGAAGGCGTGGGCTATAACACACAAAAATATGGGAATCGCGCGGAATTCTAGTTGTTTGGCCGAAAAACGCAAAAAATGAGGAACAATCATGGCGGGGTGGTTATTATGGTTCCTTAGGTTGTATATGATTGCCCGGAAAAATTTTAGGCGATCGGGGTTCGGGGTTCCCGGGACCCCTTGGAAGGCGTAGGCTAAAGCACACGAAAAGATGGAAATAGCGCGAAATTCTTGTTGTTTGGCCGAAAAATGCAAATAATGAGGAAAGATCATGGCGGGGCGGATACTATGGTTCCTAAGGCCGTATTTGACGGCCCGGAAAAATTTTAGACGATCGGGGTCCGGGGGTCCCTGAACCACTTGGAAGGGTGGGCAATAGCACACAAAAATATTGTAATCGGGCGGAATTCTAGTTTTTTGGCCAAAAAGCGCAACAAATGAGGAATGATCATGGCTGGGCGGTGACTATGGTTCCTTAGGTCGTATTTGATAGTCCGGAAAAATTTTAGGCGATAGGGATCCGGAGTTCCCGGCTTCACTCGGAAGGCATGGGCTATAGGACACGAAAATATGGGAATCGCGCGGAATTCTAGTTTTTTGGCCAAAAAACGAAAAAATCTAGGAACGATCATGGCTGGGCGGTGACTATGGTTCCTTAGGTATTATTTGATAGTCCGGAAAAATTTTAGGCGATAGGGGTCCGGAGACCCGGGACCACTCGGTAGGCATGGGCTATAACACACAAAAATATGGGATAGCGCGGAATTCTAGTTGTTTGGCCGAAAAACGCAAAAAATTAGTAACGATCATGGTGGGGCGGTGACTATGGTACCTTAGGTCGTATTTGATAGTCCGGAAATATTTTAGGCGATCGGGGTCCGGAGGTCCCGGGACCACTCGGAAGGTGTGGGCTATAACACACAAAAATATGGGAATCGCGCGGAATTCTAGTTGTTTGGCCGAAAAACGCAAAAAATGAGGAACGATCATGGTTGGGAGGTGACTATGGTTCCTTAGGTCGTATTTGATAGTCCGGAAAAATTTTAGGCGATAGGGGTCAGGAGGTCCCGGGACCACTCGGAAGGCGTGGGCTATAACACACAAAAATATAGGAATCGCGCGGAATTCTAGTTGCTTGGCCGAAAAATGGAAACGATCATGGCGGGGCGGATAATATGGTTCCTTAGGTCGTATTTGATTGCCCGGAAAAATATTAGGCGATAGGGGTCAGGAGGTCCCGGGACCACTCGGAAGGCGTGGGCTATAACACACAAAAATATGGGAATCGCGCGGAATTCTAGTTGTTTGGCCGAAAAATGCAAAAAATAAGGAACAAACATGGCGGGATGGTTACTATGGTTCCTTAGGTCGTATTTGATTGCCCGAAAAATTTTTAGGCGATCGGGGTTCGGGGTTCCCGGGACCCCTTGGAAGGCGTAGGCTAAAGCACACGAAAATATGGAAATCGCGCGGAATTCTAGTTTTTTGGCTGAAAAACGCAAAAGACTAGGAACGATCATGGCGGGGAGGTGACTATGGTTCCTTAGCTCGTATTTGATAGTCCGGAAAATTTTTAGGCGATCCGGCTCCGGGGGGCCCGACCCACTCGGAAGGCGTTGGCGATAGCACACAAAAATATTGGAATCGGGCGGAATTATAGTTTTTTGGCCAAAAAATGCAAAAAAAAGAGGAACGATCATGGCGAGGCGGTGACTATGGTTCCTTAGGCCCACATTGATGGCCCGAAAACTTTTTAGGCGATCCGAGTCCGGCGGCCCGGCCCACTCGGAAGGCGTGGGCAATAGCACAAAACAATATGGTAATCGAGCGGAATTCTAGTTTTTTGGCCGAAAAATGCAATAAATGAGGAACGATCATGGCGGGGCGATGACTATGGTTCCTTAGGTCGTATTTGATGGCCCGAAAAATTTTAGGCGATCGGGGTCCACGGATCCCGGGACCACTCAGAAGGCGTAAGCTATAGCACACTAAAATAAGCAAATCGCGCGGAGTTCTAGTTTTTTGGCCGAAAAATGCAAAGCATTTGGAACGATCATGGTGGGGCGGTGACTATGGTACCTTAGGTCGTATTTGATAGTCCGGAAAAATTTTAGGCGATCGGGGTCTGCGGCTCCCCGGACCACTTGGAAGGCGTGGGTATAGCACACGAAAATATGGGAATCGGGCGTAATTCTAGTTTTTTGGCTGAAAAATGCAAAAAATGAGAAACGATGATGGCGGGGCGGTTACTATGGTTCCTTAGGTCGTATTTGAAGGCCCGGAAAAATTTTAGGCGATCGGGGTCCGGAGACCCGGGACCACTCGGTAGGCATGGGCTATAACACACAAAAATATGGGAATCGGGCGTAATTCTAGTTTTTTGGCCGAAAAATGCAAATAATGAGAAACGATGATGGCGGGGCGGTTACTATGGTTCCTTAGGTCGTATTTGAAGGCCCGGAAAAATTTTAGGCGATCGGGGTCCGGGGGTCCCGGATCCACTTGGAAGGGTGGGCAATAGCACACAAATATATTGTAATCGGGCGGAATTCTAGTTTTTTGGCCGAAAAATGCAACAAATGTGGAATGATCATGGCTGAGCGGTGACTATGGTTCCTTAGGTCGTATTTGATTGTGCGGAAAAATTTTAGGCGATCGGGGTCCGGAGACCCGGGACCACTCGGTAGGCATGGGCTATAACACACAAAAATATGGGAATCGGGCGTAATTCTAGTTTTTTGGCCGAAAAATGCAAAAAATGAGAAACGATGATGGCGGGGCGGTTACTATGGTTCCTTAGGTCGTATTTGAAGGCCCGAAAAAATTTTAGGCGATCGGGGTCCGGGGGTTCCGGAACCACTTGGAAGGGTGGGCAATAACACACAAAAATATTGTAATCGGGCGGAATTCTAGTTTTTTGGCAGAAAAACGCAACAAATGAGGAATGATCATGGCTGGGCGGTGACTATGGTTCCTTAGGTCATATTTGATAGTCCGAAAATTTTTTAGGCGATTGGGGTGCGGAGTTCCCGGGTTCACTTGGAAGGCGTGGGCTATAGGACACGAAAATATGGGAATCGCGCGGAATTCTAGTTTTTTGGCCGAAAAACGGAAACAACTAGGAACGATCATGGCTGGGCAGTGACTATGGTTCCTTAGGTATTATTTGATAGTCCCGAAAAATTTTAGGCGATAGGGGTCTGGAGACCCGGGACCACTCGGTAGGCATGGGCTATAACACACAAAAATATGGGATAGCGCGGAATTCTAGTTGTTTGGCCGAAAAATGCAAAAAATTAGGAACGATCATGGTGGGGCGGTGACTATGGTACCTTAGGTCATATTTGATAGTCCGGAAAAATTTTAGGCGATCGGGGTCCGGAGTTCCCGGGACCACTCAGAAGGTGTGGGCTATAACACACGAAAATATGGGAATCGCGCGGAATTCTAGTTGTTTGGCCGAAAAATGCAAAAAATGAGGAAAGATCATGGCGGGGCGGATACTATCGTTCCTTAAGTTGTATTTGATAGTCCGGAAAAATATTAAGCGATAGGGGTCAGGAGGTCCCGGGACCACTCGGAAGGCGTGGGCTATAACACACAAAAATATTGGAATCGCGCGGAATTCTAGTTTTTTGGCCAAAAAACGGAAACGATCATGGCGGGGCGGATACTATGGTTCCTTAGGTCGTATTTGATTTCCCGGAAAAATATTAGGCGATAGGGGTCAGGAGGTCCCGGGACCACTCGGAAGGCGTGGGCTATAACACACAAAAATATGGGAATCGCGCGGAATTCTAGTTGTTTGGCCGAAAAACGCAAAAAATGAGGAACAATCATGGCGGGGTGGTTACTATGGTTCCTTAGGTCGTATTTGATTTCCCAGAAAAATTTTAGGCGATCGGGGTTCGGGGTTCCCGGGACCCCTTGGAAGGCGTGGGATAAAGCACACGAAAATATGGAAATCGCGCGGAATTCTAGTTTTTTGGCTGAAAAACGCAAAAGACTAGGAACAATCATGGCGAGGAGGTGACTATGGTTCCTTAGGTCGTATTTGATAGTCCGGAAAATTTTTAGGCGATCCGGCTCCAGGGGCCCGACCCACTCGGAAGGCGTGGGCGATAGCACACAAAAATATTAGAATCGGGCGGAATTATAGTTTTTTGGCCAAAAAATGCAAAAAATGAGGAACGATCATGGCGAGGCGGTGACTATGGTTCCTTAGGTCCACATTGATGGCCCGAAAATTTTTAGGCGATCCGAGTCCGGCGGCCCGGCCCACTCGGAAGGCGTGGGCAATAGCACACAAAAATATGGTAATCGAGCGGAATTCTAGTTTTTTGGCCGAAAAATGCAATAAATGAGGAACGATCATGGCGGGGCGATGACTATGGTTCCTTAGGTCGTATTTGATGGCCCGGAAAATTTTAGGCGATCGGGGTCCACGGATCCCGGGACCACTCAGAAGGCGTAAGCTATAGCACACTAAAATAAGCAAATCGCGCGGAGTTCTAGTTTTTTGGCCGAAAAATGCAAAGCATTTGGAACGATCATGGTGGGGCGGTGACTATGGTACCTTAGGTCGTATTTGATAGTCCGGAAAAATTTTAGGCGATCGGGGTCTGCGGCTCCCCGGACCACTTGGAAGGCGTGGGTATAGCACACGAAAATATGGGAATCGGGCGTAATTCTAGTTTTTTGGCTGAAAAATGCAAAAAATGAGAAACGATGATGGCGGGGCGGTTACTATGGTTCCTTAGGTCGTATTTGATGGCCCGGAAAAATTTTAGGCGATCGGGGTCCGGGGGTCCCGGATCCACTTGGAAGGGTTGGCAATAGCACACAAAAATATTATAATCGGGCGGAATTCTAGTTTTTTGGCCGAAAAACGCAACAAATGAGGAATGATCATGGCTGGGCGGTGACTATGGTTCCTTAGGTCGTATTTGATAGTCCGGAAAAATTTTAGGCGATAGGGGTCCGGAGTTCCCGGCTTCACTCGGAAGGCATGGGCTATAGGACACGAAAATATGGGAATCGCGCGGAATTCTAGTTTTTTGGCCGAAAAACGGAAAAATCTAGGAACGATCATGGCTGGGCGGTGATTATGGTTCCTTAGGTATTATTTGATAGTCCGGAAAAATTTTAGGCGATAGGGGTCCGGAGACCCGGGACCACTCGGTAGGCATGGGCTATAACACACAAAAATATGGGATAGCGCGGAATTCTAGTTGTTTGGCCGAAAAACGCAAAAAATTAGGAACGATCATGGTGGGGCGGTGACTATGGTACCTTAGGTCGTATTTGATAGTGCGGAAAAATTTTAGGCGATCGGGGTCCGGAGGTCCCGGGACCACTCGGAAGGTGTGGGCTATAACACACAAAAATATGGGAATCGCGCGGAATTCTAGTTGTTTGGCCGAAAAACGCAAAAAATGAGGAACGATCATGGCTTGGCGGATACTATCCTTCCTTAGGTTGTATTTGATAGTCCGGAAAAATATTAGGCGATAGGGGTCAGGAGGTCCCGGGACCACTCGGAAGGCGTGGGCTATAACCCACAAAAATATTGGAATCGCGCGGAATTCTAGTTGTTTAGCCGAAAAACGGAAACGATCATGGCGGGGCGGATACTATGGTTCCTTAGGTCGTATTTGATTGCCCGGAAAAATATTAGGCGATAGGGGTCAGGAGGTCCCGGGACCACTCAGAAGGCGTGGGCTATAACACACAAAAATATGGGAATCGCGCGGAATTCTAGTTGTTTGGCCGAAAAACGCAAAAAATGAGGTATAATCATGGCGGGGTGGTTACTATGGTTCCTTAGGTCGTATTTGATTTCCCAGAAAAATTTTAGGCAATCGGGGTTCGGGGTTCCCGGGACCCCTTGGAAGGCGTGGGCTAAAGCACACGAAAATATAGAAATCGCGCGGAATTCTAGTTTTTTGGCTGAAAAACGCAAAAGACTAGGAACGATCATGGCGAGGAGGTGACTATGGTTCCTTAGGTCGTATTTGATAGTCCGGAAAATTTTTAGGCGATCCGGCTCCGGGGGCCCGACCCACTCGGAAGGCGTGGGCGATAGCACACAAAAATATTGGAATAGGGCGGAATTATAGTTTTTTGGCCAAAAAATGCAAAAAATGAGGAACGATCATGGCGAGGCGGTGACTATGGTTCCTTAGGTCCACATTGATGGCCCGAAAATTTTTTAGGCGATCCGAGTCCGGCGGCCCGGCCCACTCGGAAGGCGTGGGCAATAGCACACAAAAATATGGTAATCGAGCGGAATTTTAGTTTTTTGGCCGAAAAATGCAATAAATGAGGAACGATCATGGCGGGGCGATGACTATGGTTCCTTAGGTCGTATTTGATGGCCCGGAAAATTTTAGGCGATCGGGGTCCACTGATCCCGGGACCACTCAGAAGGCGTAAGCTATAGCACACTAAAATAAGCAAATCGCGCGGAGTTCTAGTTTTTTGGCCGAACAATGCAAAGCATTTGGAACGATCATGGTGGGGCGGTGACTATGGTACCTTAGGTCGTATTTGATAGTCCGGAAAAATTTTAGGCGATGGGATCTGCGGCTCCCCGGACCACTTGGAAGGCGTGGGTATAGCACACGAAAATATGGGAATCGGGCGTAATTCTAGTTTTTTGGCTGAAAAATGCAAAAAATGAGAAACGATGATGGCAGGGCGGTTACTATGGTTCCTTAGGTCGTATTTGATAGCCCGGAAAAATTTTAGGCGATCGGGATCCGGGGGTCCCGGATCCACTTGGAAGGGTGGGCAATAGCACACAAATATATTGTAATCGGGCGGAATTCTAGTTTTTTGGCCGAAAAATGCAACAAATGAGGAATGATCATGGCTGGGCGTTGACTATGGTTCCTTAGGTCGTATTTGATAGTCCGGAAAAAGTTTAGGCGATCGGGGTCCGCGGCTCCCCGAACCACTTGGAAGGCGTGGGTATAGCACACGAAAATATGGGAATCGGGCGTAATTCTAGTTTTTTGGCCGAAAAATGCAAAAAATGAGAAACGATGATGGCGGGGCGGTTACTATGGTTCTTTAGGTCGTATTTGAAGGCCCGGAAAAATTTTAGGCGATCGGGGTCCGGGGGTCCCGGAACCACTTGGAAGGGTGGGGAATAGCACACAAAAATATTGTAATCGGGCGGAATTCTAGTTTTTTGGCAGAAAAACGCAACAAATGAGGAATGATCATGGCTGGGTGGTGACTATGGTTCCTTAGGTCATATTTGATAGTCCGAAAATTTTTTAGGCGATTGGGGTCCGGAGTTCCCGGGTTCACTTGGAAGGCGTGGGCTATAGGACACGAAAATATGGGAATCGCGCGGAATTCTAGTTTTTTGGCCGAAAAACGGAAACAACTAGGAACGATCATGGCTGGGCAGTGACTATGGTTCCTTAGGTATTATTTGATAGTCCCGAAAAATTTTAGGCGATAGGGGTCCGGAGACCCGGGACCACTCGGTAGGCATGGGCTATAACACACAGAAATATGGGATAGCGCGGAATTCTAGTTTTTTGGCCGAAAAACGCAAAAAATTAGGAACGATCATGGTGGGGCGGTGACTATGGTACCTTAGGTCATATTTGATAGTCCGGAAAAATTTTAGGGGATCGGGGTCCGGAGGTCCCGGGACCACTCAGAAGGTGTGGGCTATAACACACGAAGATATGGGAATCGCGCGGAATTCTAGTTGTTTGGCCGAAAAACGCAAATAATGAGGAAAGATCATGGCGGGGCGGATACTATGGTTCCTAAGGCCGTATTTGATGGCCCGGAAAAATTTTAGGCGATCGGGGTCCGGGGGTCCCGGAACCACTTGGAAGGGTGGGCAATAGCACACAAAAATATTGTAATCGGGCGGAATTCTAGTTTTTTGGCCGAAAAACGCAACAAATGAGGAATGATCATGGCTGGGCGGTGACTATGGTTCCTTAGGTCGTATTTGATAGTCCGGAAAAATTTTAGGCGATAGGGGTCCGGAGTTCCCGGCTTCACTCGGAAGGCATGGGCTATAGGACATGAAAATATGGGAATCGCGCGGAATTCTAGTTTATTGGCCGAAAAACGGAAAAATCTAGGAACGATCAAGGCCGGGCGGTGACTATGGTTCCTTAGGTATTATTTGATAGTCCGGAAAAATTTTAGGCGATAGGGGTCCGGAGACCCGGGACCACTCGGTAGGCATGGGCTATAACACACAAAAATATGGGATAGCGCAGAATTCTAGTTGTTTGGCCGAAAAACGCAAAACATTAGGAACGATCATGGTGGGGCGGCTACTATGGTTCCTTAGGTCGTATTTGATAGTCCGGAAAAATATTAGGCGATAGGGGTCAGGAGGTCCCGGGACCACTCGGAAGGCGTGGGCTATAACACACAAAAATATGGGAATCGCGCGGAATTCTAGTTGTTTGGCCGAAAAACGGAAACGATCATGGCAGGGCGGATACTATGGTTCCTTAGGTCGTATTTGATTGCCCGGAAAAATATTAGGCGATAGGGGTCAGGAGGTCCCGGGACCACTCGGAAGGCGTGGGCTATAACACACAAAAATATGGGAATCGCGCGGAATTCTAGTTGTTTGGCCGAAAAATGCAAAAAATGAGGAACAATCATGGCGGGGTGGTTACTATGGTTCCTTAGGTCGTATTTGATTTCCCGGAAAAATTTTAGGCGATCGGAGTTCGGGGTTCCCGGGACCCCTTGGAAGGCGTGGGCTAAAGCACACGAAAATATGGAAATCGCGCGGAATTCTAGTTTTTTGGCTGAAAAACGCAAAAGACTAGGAACGATCATGGAGGGGAGGTGACTATGGTTCCTTAGGTCGTATTTGATAGTCCGAAAAATTTTTAGGCGATCCGGCTCCGGGGGGCCCGACCCACTCGGAAGGCATGGGCGATAGCACACAAAAATATTGGAATCGGGCAGAATTATAGTTTTTTGGCCAAAAAATGCAAAAAATGAGGAACGATCATGGCGAGGCGGTGACTATGGTTCCTTAGGTCCACATTGAGGGCCCGAAAAAATTTTAGGCGATCCGAGTCCGGCGGCCCGGCCCACTCGGAAGGGTTGGCAGTAGCACACAAAAATATTGTAATCGGGCGGAATTCTAGTTTTTTGGCCGAAAAATGCAACAAATGAGGAATGATCATGGCTGGGAGGTGACTATAGTTCCTTAGGTCGTATTTGATAGTCCGGAAAAATTTTAGGCGATAGGGGTCAGGAGGTCCCGGGACCACTCGGAAGGCGTGGGCTATAACACACAAAAATATAGGAATCGCGCGGAATTCTAGTTGTTTGGACGAAAAAGGGAAACGATCATGGCGGGGCGGATACTATGGTTCCTTAGGTCGTATTTGATTGCCCGAAAAAATATTAGGCGATAGGGGTCAGGAGGTCCCGGGACCACTCGGAAGGCGTGGGCTATAACACACAAAAATATGGGAATCACGCGGAATTCTAGTTGTTTTGCCGAAAAACGCAAAAAATGAGGAACAATCATGGCGGGGTGGTTACTATGGTTCCTTAGGTCGTATTTGATTGCCCGAAAAAATTTTAGGCGATGGGGGTTCGGGGTTCCCGGGACCCCTTGGAAGGCGTAGGCTAAAGCACACGAAAATATGGAAATCGCGCGGAATTCTAGTTTTTTGGCTGAAAAACGCAAAAGACTAGGAACGATCATGGCGGGGAGGTGACTATGGTTCCTTAGGTCGTATTTGATAGTCCGGAAAATTTTTAGGCGATCCGGCTCCGGGGGGCCCGACCCACTCGGAAGGCGTGGGCGATAGCACACAAAAATATTGGAATCGGGCGGAATTATAGTTTTTTTGCCAAAAAATGCAGAAAAAGAGGAACGATCATGGCGAGGCGGTGACTATGGTTCCTTAGGTCCACGTTGATGGCCCGAAAATTTTTTAGGCGATCCGAGTCCGGCGGCCCGGCCCACTCGGAAGGCGTGGGCAATAGCACACAAAAATATGGTAATCGAGCGGAATTCTAGTTTTTTGGCCGAAAAATGCAATAAATGAGGAACAATCATGGCGGGGCGATGACTATGGTTCCTTAGGTCGTATTTGATGGCCCGAAAAATTTTAGGCGATCGGGGTCCACGGCTCCCGGGACCACTCAGAAGGCGTAAGCTATAGCACACTAAAATAAGTAAATCGCGTGGAGTTCTAGTTTTTTGGCCGAAAAATGCAAAGCATTTGGAACGATCATGGTGGGGCGGTGGCTATGGTACCTTAGGTCGTATTTGATAGTCCGAAAAAATTTTAGGCGATCGGGGTCTGCGGCTCCCCGGACCACTTGGAAGGCGTGGGTATAGCACACGAAAATATGAGAATCGGGCGTAATTCTAGTTTTTTGGCTGACAAATGCAAAAAATGAGAAACGATGATGGCGGGGCGGTTACTATGGTTCCTTAGGTCGTATTTGATGGCCCCGAAAAATTTTAGGCGATCGGGGTCCGGGGGTCCCGGATCCACTTGGAACAGTGGGCAATAGCACACAAATATATTGTAATCGGGCGGAATTCTAGTTTTTTGGCCGAAAAACGCAACAAATGAGGAATGATCATGGCTGGGCGGTGACTATGGTTCCTTAGGTCATATTTGATAGTCCGGAAAGATTTTAGGCGATCGGGGTCCGCGGCTCCCCGCACCACTTGGAAGGCGTGGGTATAGCACACGAAAATATGGGAATCGGGCGTAATTCTAGTTTTTTGGCCAAAAAATGCAAAAAATGAGAAACGATGATGGCGGGGCGGTTACTATGGTTTCTTAGGTCGTATTTGAAGGCCCGGAAAAATTTTAGGCGATCGGGGTCCAGGGGTCCCGGAACCACTTGGAAGGGTGGGCAATAGCACACAAAAATATTTTAATCGGGCGGAATTCTAGTTTTTTGGCAGAAAAACGCAACAAATGAGGAATGATCATGGCTGGGCGGTGACTATGGTTCCTTAGGTCGTATTTGATAGTCCGGAAAAATTTTAGGCGATAGGGGTCCGGAGGTCCCGGGACCGCTCGGAAGGTGTGGGCTATAACACACAAAAATATGGGAATCGCGCGGAATTCTAGTTGTTTGGCCGAAAAACGCAAAAAATGAGGAACGATCATGGCGTGGCGGATACTATCGTTCCTTAGGTCATATTTGATAGTCCGGAAAAATAGTAGGCGATAGGGGTCAGGAGGTCCCGGGACCACTTGGAAGGCGTGGGCTATAACACACAAAAATATAGGAATCGCGCGGAATTCTAGTTGTTTGGCAGAAAAATGCAAAAAATGAGGAACGATCATGGCGGGGTGGTTACTATGATTCCTTAGGTCGTATTTGATGGCCCGGAAAATTTTTAGGCGATCGGGGTTCGGGGTTCCCGGGACCCCTTGGATGGCGTGGGCTAAAGCACACGAAAATATGGAAATCGCGTGGAATTCTAGTTTTTTGGCAGAAAAACGCAAAAGACTAGGAACGATCATGGCGGGGCGGTGATTATGGTTCCTTAGGTCGTATTTGATAGTCCGGAAAATTTTTAGGCGATCCGGCTCCGGGGGGCCCGACCCACTCGGAAGGCGTGGGCGATAGCACACAAAAATATGGGAATCGGGCGGAATTCTAGTTTTTTGGCCAGAAAGTGCAAAAAATGAGGAACGATCATGGCGAGGTGGTGACTATGGTTCCTTAGGTCCTAATTGATTGCCCAAAATTTTTTTAGGCGATCCGAGTCCGGCGGCCAGGCCCACTCGGAAGGCGTGGGCAATAGCACACAAAAATTTGGTAATCGAGCGGAATTCTAATTTTTTGGCCGAAAAACGCAATAAATGAGGAACGATCATGGCGGGGCGGTGACTATGGTTCCTTAGGTCATATTTGATGGCCCGGAAAATTTTAGGCGATCGGGGTCAACGGCTCCCGGGACCACTCGTAAGGCGTAAGCTATAGAACACTAAAATAAGCAAATCGCGCAGAGTACTAGTTTTTTGGCCGAAAAATGCAAAGCATTTGGAACGATCATGGGGGGCGGTGACTATGGTACCTTAGGTTGTATTTGATAGTCCGGAAAAATTTTAGGCGATCGGGGTCCGCGGCTCCCCGGACCACTTAGAAGGCGTGGGTATAGCACACGAAAATATAGGAATCGGGCGTAATTCTAGTTTTTTGGCCGAAAAATGCAAAAAGTAAGAAACGATGATGGCGGGGTGGTTACTATGGTTCCTTAGGTCGTATTTGATGGCCCGGAAAAATTTTAGGCGATCGGGGTCCGGGGATTCCGGAACCACTTGGAAGGGTGGGCAATAGCACACAAAAATATTGTAATCGGGCGGAATTCTAGTTTTTTGGCCGAAAAACGCAACAAATGAGGAATGATCATGGCTGGGCGGTGACTATGGTTCCTTAGGTCATATTTGATAGTCCGGAAAAATTTTAGGCGATAGGGGTCAGGAGGTCCCGGGACCACTCAGAAGGTGTGGGCTATAACACACAAAAATATGGGAATCGCGTGGAATTCTAGTTGTTTGGCCGAAAAACGCAAAAAATGAGGAACGATCATGGTGGGGCGGATACTATGGTTCCTTAGGTCGTATTTGATAGTCTGGAAAAATATTAGGCGATAGGGGTCAGGAGGTCTCGGGACCACTCGAAAGGCGTGGGCTATAAAACACAAAAATACGGTAATCGGGCGGAATTCTAGTTGTTTGGCCGAAAAACGCAAAAAATGAGGAACGATCATGGCGGGGCGGATACTATGGTTCCTTAGGTCGTATTTTATAGTCCGGAAATATTTTAGGCGATAGGGGTCCGGAGGTCCCGGGACCACTCGGAAGGTGTGGGCTATAACACACAAAAATATGGGAATCGCGCGGAATTCTAGTTGTTTGGCCGAAAAATGCAAAAAATGAGGAATGATCATGGCGTGGCGGATACTATCGTCAGGAGGTCCCGGGACCACTCGGAAGGCGTGGGCTATAACACACAAAAATATAGGAATAGCGCGGAATTCTAGTTGTTTGGCCGAAAAATGCAAAAAATGAGTAACGATCATGGCGGGGTGGTTACTATGGTTCCTTAGGTCGTATTTCATAGTCCGGAAATATTTTAGGCGATAGGGGTCAGGAGGTCCCGGGGCCACTCGGAAGGTGTGGGCTATAACACACAAAAATATGGGAATCGCGCGGAATTCTAGTTGTTTGGCCGAAAAACGCAAAAAATGAGGAACGATCATGGTGGGGCGGCTACTATGGTTCCTTAGGTCGTATTTGATAGTGCGGAAAAATATTAGGCGATAGGGGTCAGGAGGTCTCGGGACCACTCGAAAGGCGTGGGCTATAACACACAAAAATATGGTAATCGCGCGGAATTCTAGTTGTTTGGCCGAAAAACGCAAAAAATGAGGAACGATCATGGCGGGGCGGCTACTATGGTTCCTTACGTCGTATTTGATAGTCCGAAAATATTTTAGGCGATAGGGGTCCGGAGGTCCCGGGACCACTCGGAAGGTGTGGGCTATAACACACAAAAATATGGGAATCGCGCGGAATTCTAGTTGTTTGGCCGAAAAATGCAAAAAATGAGGAACGATCATGGCGTGGCGGATACTATCGTTCCTTAGGTCGTATTTGATAGTCCGGAAAAATATTAGGCGAAAAGGGGTCAGGAGGTCCCGGGACCATTCGGAAGGCGTGGGCTATAACACACAAAAATATAGGAATAGCGCGGAATTCTAGTTGTTTGGCCGAAAAATGCAAAAAATGAGGAACGATCATGGTGGGGTGGTTACTATGGTTCCTTAGCTCTTATTTGATAGTCCAAAAAAAATTTAGGCGATAGGGGTCCGGAGACCCGGGACCACTCGGAAGGCGTGGGCTATAACACACAAAAATATGGGATAGCGCGGAATTCTAGTTGTTTGGCCGAAAAATGCAAAAAATGAGGAACGATCATGGCGTGGCGGATACTATCGTCAGGAGGTCCCGGGACCACTCGGAAGGCGTGGGCTATAACACACAAAAATATAGGAATAGCGCGGAATTCTAGTTGTTTGGCCGAAAAATGCAAAAAATGAGTAACGATCATGGCGGGGTGGTTACTATGGTTCCTTAGGTCGTATTTCATAGTCCGGAAATATTTTAGGCGATAGGGGTCAGGAGGTCCCGGGGCCACTCGGAAGGTGTGGGCTATAACACACAAAAATATGGGAATCGCGCGGAATTCTAGTTGTTTGGCCGAAAAACGCAAAAAATGAGGAACGATCATGGTGGGGCGGCTACTATGGTTCCTTAGGTCGTATTTGATAGTGCGGAAAAATATTAGGCGATAGGGGTCAGGAGGTCTCGGGACCACTCGAAAGGCGTGGGCTATAACACACAAAAATATGGTAATCGCGCGGAATTCTAGTTGTTTGGCCGAAAAACGCAAAAAATGAGGAACGATCATGGCGGGGCGGCTACTATGGTTCCTTACGTCGTATTTGATAGTCCGAAAATATTTTAGGCGATAGGGGTCCGGAGGTCCCGGGACCACTCGGAAGGTGTGGGCTATAACACACAAAAATATGGGAATCGCGCGGAATTCTAGTTGTTTGGCCGAAAAATGCAAAAAATGAGGAACGATCATGGCGTGGCGGATACTATCGTTCCTTAGGTCGTATTTGATAGTCCGGAAAAATATTAGGCGAAAAGGGGTCAGGAGGTCCCGGGACCATTCGGAAGGCGTGGGCTATAACACACAAAAATATAGGAATAGCGCGGAATTCTAGTTGTTTGGCCGAAAAATGCAAAAAATGAGGAACGATCATGGTGGGGTGGTTACTATGGTTCCTTAGCTCTTATTTGATAGTCCAAAAAAAATTTAGGCGATAGGGGTCCGGAGACCCGGGACCACTCGGAAGGCGTGGGCTATAACACACAAAAATATGGGATAGCGCGGAATTCTAGTTGTTTGGCCGAAAAATGCAAAAAATGAGGAACGATCATGGCGAGGCGGATACTATAGTTCCTTAGTTCGTATTTGATAGTCCGGAAAAATTTTAGACGATAGGGGTCCGGAGGTCCCGGGACCGCTCGGAAGGTGTGGGCTATAACACACAAAAATATGGGAATCGCGCGGAATTCTAGTTGTTTGGCCGAAAAATGCAAAAAATGAGGAACGATCATGGCGTGGCGGATACTATGATTCCTTAGGTCGTATTTGATAGTCCGGAAAAATATTAGGCGATAGGGGTCAGGAGGTCCCGGGACCACTCGAAAGGCGTGGGCTATAACACACAAAAATATGGTAATCGCGCGAAATTCTAGTTGTTTGGCAGAAAAACGCAAAACATGAGGAACGATCATGGCAGGGCGGTTACTATGGTTCCTTAGGTCGTATTTGATGGCCCGGAAAATTTTTTGGCGATCGAGGTTCGGGGTTCCCGGGACCCCTTGGAAGGCGTGGGCTAAAGCACACGAAAATATGGAAATCGCGCGGAATTCTAGTTTTTGGCAGAAAAACGCAAAAGACTAGGAACGATCATGACGGGGCGGTGATTATGGTTCCTTAGGTCGTATTTGATAGTCCGGAAAATCTTTAGGCGATCCGGCTCCGGGGGGCCCGACCGACTCGGAAGGCGTGGGCGATAGCACACAAAAATATGGGAATCGGGCGGAATTCTAGTTTTTTAGCCAGAAAATGCAAAAAATGAGGAACGATCATGGAGAGGCGGTGACTATGGTTCCTTAGGTCATAATTGATTGCCCAAAATTTTTTTAGGCGATCCGAGTCCGGCGGCCAGGCCCACTCGGAAGGCGTGGGCAATAGCACACAAAAATTTGGTAATCGAGCGGAATTCTAGTTTTTTGGCCGAAAAATGCGATAAACGAGGAACGATCATGGCGGGGCGGTGACTATGGTTCCTTAGGTCATATTTGATGGCCCGGAAAATTTAAGGCGATCGGGGTCAACGGCCCCCGGGACCACTCGGAAGGCGTAAGCTATAGAACACTAAAATAAGCAAATCGCGCAGAGTACTAGTTTTTTGGCCGAAAAATGCAAAGCATTTGGAACGATCATGGTGGGGCGGTGACTATGGTACCTTAGGTCGTATTTGATAGTCCGAAAAAATTTTAGGCGATCGGGGTCCGCGGCTCCCCGAACCACTTGGAAGGCGTGGGTATAGCACCCGAAAATATGGGAATCGGGCGTAATTCTAGCTTTTTGGCCGAAAAATGCAAAAAGTGAGAAACGATGATGGCGGGGCGGTTACTATGGTTCCTTAGGTCGTATTTGACGGCCCGGAAAAATTTTAGGCGATCGGGGTCCGGGCGTCCCCGAACCACTTGGAAAGGTGGGCAATAGCACACAAAAATATTGTAATCGGGCGGAATTCTAGTTTTTGGCCGAAAAACGCAACAAATGAGGAATGATCATGGCTGGGCGGTGACTATGGTTCCTTAGGTCGTATTTGATAGTCCGGAAAAATTTAAGGCGATAGGGGTCCGGAGGTCCCGGGACCACTCGGAAGGTGTGGGCTATAACACACAAAAATATGGGAATCGCGCGGAATTCTAGTTGTTCGGCCGAAAAACGCAAAAAATGAGGAATGATCATGGCGGGGCGGATACTATGGTTCCTTAGGTCGTATTTGATAGTCCGGAAAAATATTAGGCGATAGGGGTCAGGAGGTCCCGGGACCACTCGAAAGGCGTGGGCTATAACACACAAAAATATGGAAATCGCGCGGAATTCTAGTTGTTTGGCCGAAAAACACAAAAAATGAGGAACAATCATGGCGGGGCGGATACTATCGTTCCTTAGGTCGTATTTGATAGTCCGGAAAAATATTAGGCGAAAAGGGCTCAGGAGGTCCCGGGACCACTCGGAAGGCGTGGGCTATAACACACAAAAATATAGGAATCGCACGGAATTCTAGTTGTTTGGCCGAAAAACGCAAAAAATGAGGAGCGATCATGGAGAGGCGGATACTATGGTTCCTTAGGTCGTATTTGATAGTCCGGAAAAATATTAGGCGATAGGGGTCAGGAGGTCCCGGGACCACTCGAAAAGCGTGGGCTATAACACACAAAAATATGGTAATCGCGCGGAATTCTAGTTGTTTGGCAGAAAAACGCAAAACATGAGGAACGATCATGGCGGGGCGGTTACTATGGTTCCTTAGGTCGTATTTGATGGCCCGGAAAATTTTTAGGCGATCGGGGTTCGGGGTTCCCGGGACCCCTTGGAAGGCGTGGGCTAAAGCACACGAAAATATGAAAATCGCGCGGAATTCTAGTTGTTTGGCTGAAAAACGCAAAAGACTAGGAACGATCATGGCGGGGAGGTGACTATGGTTCCTTAGGTCTTATTTGATAGTCCGGAAAATTTTTAGGCGATCCGGCTCCGGGGGGCCCGACCGACTCGGAAGGCGTGGGCGATAGCACACAAAAATATGGGAATCGGGCGGAATTCTAGTATTTTGGCCGAAAAATGCAATAAATGAGGAATGATCATGGCGGGGCGGTGACTATGGTTCCTTAGGTTGTTTTTGATAGTCCGGAAAAATCTTAGGTGATCGGGGTCCGCGGCTCCCCGGACCACTTGGAAGGCGTGGGTATAGCACACGAAAATATAGGAATCGGGCGTAATTCTAGAATTTTTGGCCGAAAAATGCAAAAACTGAGAAACGATGATGGCGGGGTGGTTACTATGGTTTCTTAGGTCGTATTTGACGGCCCGAAAAAATTTTAGGCGATCGGGGTCCGGGGGTTCCGGAACCACTTGGAAAGGTGGGAAATAGCACATAAAAATATTGTAATCGGGCGGAATTCTTGTTTTTTGGCCGAAAAACGCAACAAATGAGGAATGATCATGGCTGGGCGGTGACTATGGTTCCTTAGGTCGTATTTGATAGTCCGGAAAAATTTTAGGCGATAGGGGTCAGGAGGTCCCGGGACCACTCGGAAGGTGTGGGTTATAACACACAAAAATATAGGAATCGCGCGGAATTCTAGTTGTTTGCCGAAAAATGCAAAAAATGAGGAACTATCATGGTGGGGAGGATACTATGGTTCCTTAGGTTGTATTTGATAGTCCGGAAAAATATTAGGCGATAGGGGTCAGGAGGTCCCGGGACCACTCGAAAGGCGTGGGCTATAACACACTAAAATATGGTAATCGCGCGGAATTCTAGTTGTTTGGCCGAAAAACGCAAAAAATGAGGAACGATCATGGCGGGGGGATACTATGGTTCCTTAGGTCGTATTTGATAGTGCGGAAATATTTTAGGCGATAGGGGTCCGGAGGTCCCGGGACCACTCGGAAGGTGTGGGCTATAACACACAAAAATATGGGAATCGCGCGGAATTCTAGTTGTTTGGCCGAAAAACGCAAAAAATGAGGAACGATCATGGCGTGGCGGATACTATCGTTCCTTAGGTCGTATTAGATAGTCCGGAAAAATATTAGGCGAAAAGGGGTCAGGAGGTCCCGGGACCACTCGGAAGGCGTGGGCTATAACACACAAAAATATAGGAATCGCGCGGAATTCTAGTTGTTTGGCCGAAAAATGCAAAACATGAGGAACGATCATGGCGGGGCAGTTACTATGGTTCCTTAGGTCTTATTTGATAGTCCGGAAAAATTTTAGGCGATCGGGGTCCACGGCTCCCGGGACCACTCAGAAGGCGTAAGCTATAGAACACTAAAATAAGCAAATCGCGCGGCGTTCTAGTTTTTGGCCGAAAAATACAAAGCATTTGGAAAGATCATGGTGGGGCAGTGACTATGGTACCTTAGGTCGTATTTGATAGTCCGGAAAAATTTTAGGCGATCGGGGTCCGGAGGTCCCGGGACCACTCGGAAGGTGTGGGCTATAACACACAAAAATATGGGAATCGCGCGGAATTCTAGTTGTTTTACCAAAAAATGCAAAAAATGAGGAACGATCATGGCGAGGCGGATACTATGGTTCCTTAGGTCTTATTTGATAGTCCGGAAAAATTTTAGGCGATATGGGTCCGGAGACCCGGGACCCCTCGGAAGGCGTGGGCTATATATAACACACAAAAATATGGGAGTCGCGCGGAATTCTAGTTGTTTGGCCGAAAAATGCAAAGAATGAGGAACGATCATGGCGGGGAGGATACTATGGTTCCTTAGGTCATATTTGATAGTCTGGAAAAATTTTAGGCGATAGGGGTCCTGAGGTCCCGGGACCACTCGGAAGGTGTGGGCTATAACACACAAAAATATGGGAATCGCGCGGAATTCTAGTTGTTTGGCCGAAAAATGCAAAAAATGAGGAACGATCATGGCGGGGCGGATACTATGGTTCCTTAGGTCGTATTTGATAGTCCGGAAAAATATTAGGCGATAGGGGTCAGGAGGTCTCGGGACCACTCGAAAGGCGTGGGCTATAACACACAAAAATATGGTAATCGCGCGGAATTCTAGTTGTTTGGCCGAAAAACGCAAAAAATGAGGAACGATCATGGCGGGGCGGCTACTATGGTTCCTTACGTCGTATTTGATAGTCCGAAAATATTTTAGGCGATAGGGGTCCGGAGGTCCCGGGACCACTCGGAAGGTGTGGGCTATAACACACAAAAATATGGGAATCGCGCGGAATTCTAGTTGTTTGGCCGAAAAATGCAAAAAATGAGGAACGATCATGGTGGGGCGGCTACTATGGTTCCTTAGGTCGTATTTGATAGTGCGGAAAAATATTAGGCGATAGGGGTCAGGAGGTCTCGGGACCACTCGAAAGGCGTGGGCTATAACACACAAAAATATGGTAATCGCGCGGAATTCTAGTTGTTTGGCCGAAAAACGCAAAAAATGAGGAACGATCATGGCGGGGCGGCTACTATGGTTCCTTACGTCGTATTTGATAGTCCGAAAATATTTTAGGCGATAGGGGTCCGGAGGTCCCGGGACCACTCGGAAGGTGTGGGCTATAACACACAAAAATATGGGAATCGCGCGGAATTCTAGTTGTTTGGCCGAAAAATGCAAAAAATGAGGAACGATCATGGCGTGGCGGATACTATCGTTCCTTAGGTCGTATTTGATAGTCCGGAAAAATATTAGGCGAAAAGGGGTCAGGAGGTCCCGGGACCATTCGGAAGGCGTGGGCTATAACACACAAAAATATAGGAATAGCGCGGAATTCTAGTTGTTTGGCCGAAAAATGCAAAAAATGAGGAACGATCATGGTGGGGTGGTTACTATGGTTCCTTAGCTCTTATTTGATAGTCCAAAAAAAATTTAGGCGATAGGGGTCCGGAGACCCGGGACCACTCGGAAGGCGTGGGCTATAACACACAAAAATATGGGATAGCGCGGAATTCTAGTTGTTTGGCCGAAAAATGCAAAAAATGAGGAACGATCATGGCGAGGCGGATACTATAGTTCCTTAGTTCGTATTTGATAGTCCGGAAAAATTTTAGACGATAGGGGTCCGGAGGTCCCGGGACCGCTCGGAAGGTGTGGGCTATAACACACAAAAATATGGGAATCGCGCGGAATTCTAGTTGTTTGGCCGAAAAATGCAAAAAATGAGGAACGATCATGGCGTGGCGGATACTATGATTCCTTAGGTCGTATTTGATAGTCCGGAAAAATATTAGGCGATAGGGGTCAGGAGGTCCCGGGACCACTCGAAAGGCGTGGGCTATAACACACAAAAATATGGTAATCGCGCGAAATTCTAGTTGTTTGGCAGAAAAACGCAAAACATGAGGAACGATCATGGCAGGGCGGTTACTATGGTTCCTTAGGTCGTATTTGATGGCCCGGAAAATTTTTTGGCGATCGGGGTTCGGGGTTCCCGGGACCCCTTGGAAGGCGTGGGCTAAAGCACACGAAAATATGGAAATCGCGCGGAATTCTAGTTTTTTGGCAGAAAAACGCAAAAGACTAGGAACGATCATGACGGGGCGGTGATTATGGTTCCTTAGGTCGTATTTGATAGTCCGGAAAATCTTTAGGCGATCCGGCTCCGGGGGGCCCGACCGACTCGGAAGGCGTGGGCGATAGCACACAAAAATATGGGAATCGGGCGGAATTCTAGTTTTTTAGCCAGAAAATGCAAAAAATGAGGAACGATCATGGAGAGGCGGTGACTATGGTTCCTTAGGTCATAATTGATTGCCCAAAATTTTTTTAGGCGATCCGAGTCCGGCGGCCAGGCCCACTCGGAAGGCGTGGGCAATAGCACACAAAAATTTGGTAATCGAGCGGAATTCTAGTTTTTTGGCCGAAAAATGCGATAAACGAGGAACGATCATGGCGGGGCGGTGACTATGGTTCCTTAGGTCATATTTGATGGCCCGGAAAATTTAAGGCGATCGGGGTCAACGGCCCCCGGGACCACTCGGAAGGCGTAAGCTATAGAACACTAAAATAAGCAAATCGCGCAGAGTACTAGTTTTTTGGCCGAAAAATGCAAAGCATTTGGAACGATCATGGTGGGGCGGTGACTATGGTACCTTAGGTCGTATTTGATAGTCCGAAAAAATTTTAGGCGATCGGGGTCCGCGGCTCCCCGAACCACTTGGAAGGCGTGGGTATAGCACCCGAAAATATGGGAATCGGGCGTAATTCTAGCTTTTTGGCCGAAAAATGCAAAAAGTGAGAAACGATGATGGCGGGGCGGTTACTATGGTTCCTTAGGTCGTATTTGACGGCCCGGAAAAATTTTAGGCGATCGGGGTCCGGGCGTCCCCGAACCACTTGGAAAGGTGGGCAATAGCACACAAAAATATTGTAATCGGGCGGAATTCTAGTTTTTGGCCGAAAAACGCAACAAATGAGGAATGATCATGGCTGGGCGGTGACTATGGTTCCTTAGGTCGTATTTGATAGTCCGGAAAAATTTAAGGCGATAGGGGTCCGGAGGTCCCGGGACCACTCGGAAGGTGTGGGCTATAACACACAAAAATATGGGAATCGCGCGGAATTCTAGTTGTTCGGCCGAAAAACGCAAAAAATGAGGAATGATCATGGCGGGGCGGATACTATGGTTCCTTAGGTCGTATTTGATAGTCCGGAAAAATATTAGGCGATAGGGGTCAGGAGGTCCCGGGACCACTCGAAAGGCGTGGGCTATAACACACAAAAATATGGAAATCGCGCGGAATTCTAGTTGTTTGGCCGAAAAACACAAAAAATGAGGAACAATCATGGCGGGGCGGATACTATCGTTCCTTAGGTCGTATTTGATAGTCCGGAAAAATATTAGGCGAAAAGGGCTCAGGAGGTCCCGGGACCACTCGGAAGGCGTGGGCTATAACACACAAAAATATAGGAATCGCACGGAATTCTAGTTGTTTGGCCGAAAAACGCAAAAAATGAGGAGCGATCATGGAGAGGCGGATACTATGGTTCCTTAGGTCGTATTTGATAGTCCGGAAAAATATTAGGCGATAGGGGTCAGGAGGTCCCGGGACCACTCGAAAGGCGTGGGCTATAACACACAAAAATATGGTAATCGCGCGGAATTCTAGTTGTTTGGCAGAAAAACGCAAAACATGAGGAACGATCATGGCGGGGCGGTTACTATGGTTCCTTAGGTCGTATTTGATGGCCCGGAAAATTTTTAGGCGATCGGGGTTCGGGGTTCCCGGGACCCCTTGGAAGGCGTGGGCTAAAGCACACGAAAATATGAAAATCGCGCGGAATTCTAGTTGTTTGGCTGAAAAACGCAAAAGACTAGGAACGATCATGGCGGGGAGGTGACTATGGTTCCTTAGGTCTTATTTGATAGTCCGGAAAATTTTTAGGCGATCCGGCTCCGGGGGGCCCGACCGACTCGGAAGGCGTGGGCGATAGCACACAAAAATATGGGAATCGGGCGGAATTCTAGTATTTTGGCCGAAAAATGCAATAAATGAGGAATGATCATGGCGGGGCGGTGACTATGGTTCCTTAGGTTGTTTTTGATAGTCCGGAAAAATCTTAGGTGATCGGGGTCCGCGGCTCCCCGGACCACTTGGAAGGCGTGGGTATAGCACACGAAAATATAGGAATCGGGCGTAATTCTAGAATTTTTGGCCGAAAAATGCAAAAACTGAGAAACGATGATGGCGGGGTGGTTACTATGGTTTCTTAGGTCGTATTTGACGGCCCGAAAAAATTTTAGGCGATCGGGGTCCGGGGGTTCCGGAACCACTTGGAAAGGTGGGAAATAGCACATAAAAATATTGTAATCGGGCGGAATTCTTGTTTTTTGGCCGAAAAACGCAACAAATGAGGAATGATCATGGCTGGGCGGTGACTATGGTTCCTTAGGTCGTATTTGATAGTCCGGAAAAATTTTAGGCGATAGGGGTCAGGAGGTCCCGGGACCACTCGGAAGGTGTGGGCTATAACACACAAAAATATAGGAATCGCGCGGAATTCTAGTTGTTTGCCGAAAAATGCAAAAAATGAGGAACTATCATGGTGGGGAGGATACTATGGTTCCTTAGGTTGTATTTGATAGTCCGGAAAAATATTAGGCGATAGGGGTCAGGAGGTCCCGGGACCACTCGAAAGGCGTGGGCTATAACACACTAAAATATGGTAATCGCGCGGAATTCTAGTTGTTTGGCCGAAAAACGCAAAAAATGAGGAACGATCATGGCGGGGGGGATACTATGGTTCCTTAGGTCGTATTTGATAGTCCGGAAATATTTTAGGCGATAGGGGTCCGGAGGTCCCGGGACCACTCGGAAGGTGTGGGCTATAACACACAAAAATATGGGAATCGCGCGGAATTCTAGTTGTTTGGCCGAAAAACGCAAAAAATGAGGAACGATCATGGCGTGGCGGATACTATCGTTCCTTAGGTCGTATTAGATAGTCCGGAAAAATATTAGGCGAAAAGGGGTCAGGAGGTCCCGGGACCACTCGGAAGGCGTGGGCTATAACACACAAAAATATAGGAATCGCGCGGAATTCTAGTTGTTTGGCCGAAAAATGCAAAACATGAGGAACGATCATGGCGGGGCAGTTACTATGGTTCCTTAGGTCTTATTTGATAGTCCGGAAAAATTTTAGGCGATCGGGGTCCACGGCTCCCGGGACCACTCAGAAGGCGTAAGCTATAGAACACTAAAATAAGCAAATCGCGCGGCGTTCTAGTTTTTGGCCGAAAAATACAAAGCATTTGGAAAGATCATGGTGGGGCAGTGACTATGGTACCTTAGGTCGTATTTGATAGTCCGGAAAAATTTTAGGCGATCGGGGTCCGGAGGTCCCGGGACCACTCGGAAGGTGTGGGCTATAACACACAAAAATATGGGAATCGCGCGGAATTCTAGTTGTTTTACCAAAAAATGCAAAAAATGAGGAACGATCATGGCGAGGCGGATACTATGGTTCCTTAGGTCTTATTTGATAGTCCGGAAAAATTTTAGGCGATATGGGTCCGGAGACCCGGGACCCCTCGGAAGGCGTGGGCTATATATAACACACAAAAATATGGGAGTCGCGCGGAATTCTAGTTGTTTGGCCGAAAAATGCAAAGAATGAGGAACGATCATGGCGGGGAGGATACTATGGTTCCTTAGGTCATATTTGATAGTCTGGAAAAATTTTAGGCGATAGGGGTCCTGAGGTCCCGGGACCACTCGGAAGGTGTGGGCTATAACACACAAAAATATGGGAATCGCGCGGAATTCTAGTTGTTTGGCCGAAAAATGCAAAAAATGAGGAACGATCATGGCGGGGCGGATACTATGGTTCCTTAGGTCGTATTTGATAGTCCGGAAAAATATTAGGCGATAGGGGTCAGGAGGTCCCGGGACCACTCGAAAGGCGTGGGCTATAACAGACAAAAATATGGTAATCGCGCGAAATTCTAGTTGTTTGGCCGAAAAATGCAAAAAATGAGGAACGATCATGGCGGGGCGGTGACTATGGTTCCTTAGGTCGTATTTGATGGACCGGAAAATTTTAGGCGATCGGGGTCCGGAGGTCCCGGGACCACTCGGAAGGTGTGGGCTATAACACACAAAAATATGGGAATCGCGCGGAATTCTAGTTGTTTGGCCGAAAAACGCAAAAAATGAGGAACGATCATGGCGTGGCGGATACTATCGTTCCTTAGGTCGTATTAGATAGTCCGGAAAAATATTAGGCGAAAAGGGGTCAGGAGGTCCCGGGACCACTCGGAAGGCGTGGGCTATAACACACAAAAATATAGGAATCGCGCGGAATTCTAGTTGTTTGGCCGAAAAATGCAAAACATGAGGAACGATCATGGCGGGGCAGTTACTATGGTTCCTTAGGTCTTATTTGATAGTCCGGAAAAATTTTAGGCGATCGGGGTCCACGGCTCCCGGGACCACTCAGAAGGCGTAAGCTATAGAACACTAAAATAAGCAAATCGCGCGGCGTTCTAGTTTTTGGCCGAAAAATACAAAGCATTTGGAAAGATCATGGTGGGGCAGTGACTATGGTACCTTAGGTCGTATTTGATAGTCCGGAAAAATTTTAGGCGATCGGGGTCCGGAGGTCCCGGGACCACTCGGAAGGTGTGGGCTATAACACACAAAAATATGGGAATCGCGCGGAATTCTAGTTGTTTTACCAAAAAATGCAAAAAATGAGGAACGATCATGGCGAGGCGGATACTATGGTTCCTTAGGTCTTATTTGATAGTCCGGAAAAATTTTAGGCGATATGGGTCCGGAGACCCGGGACCCCTCGGAAGGCGTGGGCTATATATAACACACAAAAATATGGGAGTCGCGCGGAATTCTAGTTGTTTGGCCGAAAAATGCAAAGAATGAGGAACGATCATGGCGGGGAGGATACTATGGTTCCTTAGGTCATATTTGATAGTCTGGAAAAATTTTAGGCGATAGGGGTCCTGAGGTCCCGGGACCACTCGGAAGGTGTGGGCTATAACACACAAAAATATGGGAATCGCGCGGAATTCTAGTTGTTTGGCCGAAAAATGCAAAAAATGAGGAACGATCATGGCGGGGCGGATACTATGGTTCCTTAGGTCGTATTTGATAGTCCGGAAAAATATTAGGCGATAGGGGTCAGGAGGTCCCGGGACCACTCGAAAGGCGTGGGCTATAACAGACAAAAATATGGTAATCGCGCGAAATTCTAGTTGTTTGGCCGAAAAATGCAAAAAATGAGGAACGATCATGGCGGGGCGGTGACTATGGTTCCTTAGGTCGTATTTGATGGACCGGAAAATTTTAGGCGATCGGGGTCCGCGGCTCCCGGGACCACTCGGAAGGCGTAAGCTATAGAACACTAAAATAAGCAAATCGCGCGGCGTTCTAGTTTTTGGCCGAAAAATACAAAGCATTTGGAAAGATCATGGTGGGGCGGTGACAATGGTACCTTAGGTCGTATTTGATAGTCCGGAAAAATTTTAGGCGATAGGGGTCCGCGGCTCCCCTGACCACTTGGAAGGCGTGGGTATAGCACACGAAAATATTGGAATCGGGCGTAATTCTAGTTTTTTGGCCGAAAAATGCAAAAAATGAGAAACGATGATGGCGGGGTGGTTACTATGGTTCCTTAGGTCGTATTTGATGGCCCGGAAAAATTTTAAGCGACCGGGGTCCGGGGGTCCCGGAACCACTTGGAAGGGTGGGCAATAGCACACAAAAATATTGTAATCGGGCGGAATTCTAGTTTTTTGGCCGAAAAACGCAACAAATGAGGAATGATCATGGCTGGGCGGTGACTATAGTTCCTTAGGTTGTATTTGATAGTCCGGAAAAATTTTAGGCGATAGGGGTCCGGAGTTCCTGGGTTCACTTGGAAGGCGTGGGCTATAGGACACGAAAATATGGGAATCGCGCGGAATTCTAGTTTTTTGGCCGAAAAATGGAAAAAACTAGGAACGATCATGGCTGGGCGGTGACTATGGTTCCTTAGGTCTTATTTGATAGTCCGGAAAATTTTTAGGCGATATGGGTCCGGAGACCCGGGACCACTCGGAAGGCGTGGGCTATAACACACAAAAATATGGGATAGCGCGGAATTCTAGTTGTTTGGCCGAAAAACGCAAAGAATGAGGAACTATCATGGCGGGGCGGATACTATGGTTCCTTAGGTCGTATTTGATAGTCCAGAAAAATTTTAGGCGATAGGGGTCCGGAGGTCCCGGGACAAATCGGAAAGTGTGGGCTATAACACACAAAAATATGGGAATCGCGCGGAATTCTAGTTGTTTGGCCGAAAAATGCAAAAAATGAGGAACGATCATGGCGAGGCGGATACTATGGTTCCTTAGGTCTTATTTGATAGTCCGGAAAAATTTTAGGCGATATGGGTCCGGAGACCCGGGACCACTCGGAAGGCGTGGGCTATATATAACACACAAAAATATGGGATAGCGCGGAATTCTAGTTGTTTGGCCGAAAAATGCAAAGAATGAGGAATGATCATGGCTGGGCGGTGACTATGGTTCCTTAGGTCTTATTTGATAGTCCGGAAAAATTTTAGGCGTTATGGGTCCGGAGACCCGGGACCACTCGGAAGGCGTGGGCTATATATAACACACAAAAATATGGGAGTCGCGCGGAATTCTAGTTGTTTGGCCGAAAAATGCAAAGAATGAGGAACGACCATGGCGGGGAGGATACTATGGTTCCTTAGGTCATATTTGATAGTCTGGAAAAATTTTAGGCGATAGGGGTCCGGAGGTCCCGGGACCACTCGGAAGGTGTGGGCTATAACACACAAAAATATGGGAATCGCGCGGAATTCTAGTTGTTTGGCCGAAAAACGCAAAAAATGAGGAACGATCATGGCGGGGCGGATACTATGATTCCTTAGGTCGTATTTGATAGTCCGGAAAAATATTAGGCGATAGGGGTCAGGAGGTCCCGGGACCACTCGAAAGGCGTGGGCTATAACATACAAAAATATGGTAATCGCGCGGAATTCTAGTTGTTTGGCCGAAAAACGCAATAAATGAGGAACGATCATGGCGGGGCGGTGACTATGGTTCCTTAGGTCATATTTGATGGACCGAAAATTTTTAGGCGATCGGGGTCCACGGCTCCCGGGACCACTCGGAAGGCGTAAGCTATAGAACACTAAAATAAGCAAATCGCGCGGCGTTCTAGTTTTTGGCCGAAAAATACAAAGCATTTGGAAAGATCATGGTGGGGCGGTGACTATGGTACCTTAGGTCGTATTTGATAGTCCGGAAAAATTTTAGGCGATCGGGGTCCGCGGCTCCCCTGACCACTTGGAAGGCGTGGGTATAGCACACGAAAATATGGGAATCGGGCGTAATTCTAGTTTTTTGGCCGAAAAATGCAAAAAATGAGAAACGATGATGGCGGGGCGGTTACTATGGTTCCTTAGGTCGTATTTGATGGCTCGGAAAAATTTTAAGCGATCGGGGTCCGGGGGTCCCGGAACCACTTGGAAGGGTGGGCAATAGCACACAAAAATATTGTAATCGGGCGGAATTCTAGTTTTTTGGCCGAAAAACGCAACAAATGAGGAATGATCATGGCTGGGCGGTGACTATAGTTCCGTAGGTTGTATTTGATAGTCCGGAAAAATTTTAGGCGATAGGGGTCCGGAGTTCCCGGGTTCACTTGGAAGGCGTGGGCTATAGGACACGAAAATATGGGAATCGCGCGGAATTCTAGTTTTTGGCCGAAAATCGGAAAAAACTAGGAACGATCATGGCTGGGCGGTGACTATGGTTCCTTAGGTCTTATTTGATAGTCCGGAAAATTTTTAGGCGATATGGGTCCGGAGACCCGGGACCACTCGGAAGGCGTGGGCTATAACACACAAAAATATGGGATAGCACGAAATTCTAGTTGTTTGGCCGAAAAATGCAAAGAATGAGGAACGATCATGGCGGGGCGGATACTATGGTTCCTTAGGTCGTATTTGATAGTCCAGAAAAATTTTAGGCGATAGGGGTCCGGAGGTCCCGGGACCACTCGGAAAGTGTGGGCTATAACACACAAAAATATGGGAGTCGCGAGGAATTCTAGTTGTTTGGCCGAAAAACGCAAAAAATTAGGAACGATCATGGCGGAGAGGATACTATGGTTCCTTAGGTCGTATTTGATAGTCCGGAAAAATATTAGGCGATAGGGGTCAGGAGGTCCCGGGACCACTCGGAACGCGTGGGCTATAACACACAAAAATATGGGAATCGCGCGGAATTCTAGTTTTTTTGCCGAAAAATGCAAAAAATGAGGAACGATCATGGCGGGGTGGTTACTATGGTTCCTTAGGTCGTATTTGATGGCCCGGAAAATTTTAGGCGATCGGGGTGCACGGCTCCCGGGACCACTCGGAAGGCGTAAGCAATAGCACACTAAAATATGCAAATCGCGCGGAGTTCTAGTTTTTTGGCCGAAAAATGCAAAGCATTTGGAACGATCATGGTAGGGCGGTGACTATGGTACCTTAGGTCGTATTTGATAGTCCGGAAAAATTTTAGGTGATAGGGGTCCGTAGGTCCCGGGACCACTCGGAAGGTATGGGCTATAACACACAAAAATATGGGAATCGCGCGGAATTCTAGTTTTTCGGCCGAAAAACGCAAAAAATGAGGAACGATCATGGCGAGGCGGATACTATGGTTCCTTAGGTCGTATTTGATAGTCCGAAAAAATATTAGGCGATAGGGGTCAGGAGGTCCCGGGACCACTCGAAAGGCGTGGGCTACACACAAAAATATGGGAATCGCGCGGAATTCTAGTTGTTTGGCCGAAAAATGCAAAAAATGAGGAACGATCATGGCGGGGCGGATACTATGATTCCTTAGGTCGTATTTGATAGTCTGGAAAAATTTTAGGCGATAGGGGTCCGGAGGTCCCGGGACCACTCGGAAGGTGTGGGCTATAACACACAAAAATATGCAAATCGCGCGGAATTCTAGTTTTTTGGCCGAAAAACGCAAAAAATGAGGAACGATCATGGCGGGGCGGATACTATGATTCCTTAGGTCGTATTTGATAGTCTGGAAAAATATTAGGCGATAGGGGTCAGGTGGTCCCGGGACCACTCGAAAGGCGTGGGCTATAACACACAAAAATATGGTAATCGCGCGGAATTCTAGTTGTTTGGACGAAAAACGAAAAAAATGAGGAACGATCATGGCGGGGCGGATACTATGGTTCCTTAGGTCATATTTGATAATCCGGAAAAATTTTAGGCGATAGGGGTCCGGAGGTCCCGGGACCACTCGGAAGGTGTGGGCTATAACACACAAAAATATGGGAATCGCGCGAAATTCTAGTTGTTTGGCCGAAAAACGCAAAAAATGAGGAACAATCATGGCGTGGCGGATACTATCGTTCCTTAGGTCGTATTTGATAGTCCGGAAAAATATTAGGCGAAAAGGGGTCAGGAGGTCCCGGGACCACTCGGAAGGCATGGGCTATAACCCACAAAATATAGGAATCGCGCGGATTTCTAGTTGTTTGGCCGAAAAACGCAAAAAATGAGGAACGATCATGGCGAGGCGGATACTATGGTTCCTTAGGTCGTATTTGATAGTCCGGAAAAATTTTAGGTGATAGGGGTCCGGAGGTCCCGGGACCACTCGGAAGGTGTGGGCTATAACACACAAAAATATGGGAGTCGGGCGGAATTCTAGTTGTTTGGCCGAAAAACGCAAAAATTGAGGACCGATCATGGCGGGGCGGATACTATGGTTCCTTAGGTCGTATTTGATAGTCCGGAAAAATATTAGGCGATAGGGGTCAGGAGGTCCCGGGACCACTCGAAAGGCATGGGCTATAACACACAAAAATATGGTAATCGTGCGGAATTCTAGTTGTTTGGCCGAAAAATGCAAAAAATGAGGAACGATCATGGCGGGGCGGATACTATGGTTCCTTAGGTCATATTTGATAGTCCGGAAAAATATTAGGCGATAGGGGTCCGGAGGTCCCGGGACCACTCGGAAGGTGTGGGCTATAACACACAAAAATATGGGAACCGCGCGAAATTCTAGTTTTTTGGCCGAAAAACGCAAAAAATGAGGAACGATCATGGTGGGACGGATACTATGATTCCTTAGGTCGTATTTGATAGTCCGGAAAAATATTAGGCGATAGGGGTCAGGTGGTCCCGGGACCACTCGAAAGGCGTGGGATATAACACACAAAAATATGGTAATCGCGCGGAATTCTAGTTGTTTGGCTGAAAAACGCAAAAAATGAGGAACGATCATAGCGGGGCGGATACTATGGTTCCTTAGGTCATATTTGATAGTCCGGAAAAATTTTAGGCGATAGGGGTCCGGAGGTCCCGGGACCACTCGGAAGGTGTGGGCTATAACACACAAAAATATGGGAATCGCGCGAAATTCTAGTTGTTTGTCCGAAAAATGCAAAAAATGAGGAACAATCATGGCGTGGCGGATACTATCATTCCTTAGGTCGTATTTGATAGTCCGGAAAAATATTAGGCGAAAAGGGGTCAGGAGGTCCCGGGACCACTCGGAAGGCGTGGGCTATAACACACAAAAATATAGGAATCGCGCGGAATTCTAGTTGTTTGGCCGAAAAACGCAAAAAATGAGGGACGAACATGGAGAGGCGGATACTATGGTTCCTTAGGTGGTATTTGATAGTCCGGAAAAATTTTAGGTGATAGGGGTCTGGAGGTCCCGGGACCACTCGGAAGGTGTGGGCTATAACACACAAAAATATGGGAATCGCGCAGAATTCTAGTTGTTTGGCCGAAAAACGCAAAAAATGAGGAACGATCATGGCGAGGCAGATACTATGGTTCCTTAGGTCGAATTTGATAGTCCGGAAAATTTTTAGGTGATAGGGGTCCAGAGGTACCGGGACCACTCGGAAGGTGTGGGCTATAACACACAAAAATATGGGAGTCGGGCGGAATTCTAGTTGTTTGGCCGAAAAACGCAAAAAATGAGGAACGATCATGGCGAGGCAGATACTATGGTTCCTTAGGTCGTATTTGATAGTCCGGAAAAATATTAGGCGATAGGGGTCAGGAGGTCCCGGGACCACTCGAAAGGCGTGGGCTATAACACACAAAAATATGGTAATCATGCGGAATTCTAGTTGTTTGGCCGAAAAACGCAAAAAATGAGGAACGATCATGGCGGGGCGGATACTATGGTTCCTTAGGTCATATTTGATAGTCCGGAAAAATTTTAGGCGATAGGGGTCCGGAGGTCCCGGGACCACTCCGAAGGTGTGGGCTATAACACACAAAAATATGGGAATCGCACGGAATTCTAGTTGTTTGGCTGAAAAACGCAAAAAATGAGGAACGATCATAGCGGGGCGGATACTATGGTTCCTTAGGTCATATTTGATAGTCCGGAAAAATTTTAGGCGATAGGGGTCCGGAGGCCCCGGGACCACTCGGAAGGTGTGGGCTATAACACACAAAAATATGGGAATCGCGCGAAATTCTAGTTGTTTGGCCGAAAAACACAAAAAATGAGGAACGAACATGGCGAGGCGGATACTATGGTTCCTTAGGTCGTATTTGATAGCCCGGAAAAATTTTAGGTGATAGGGGTCCGGAGGTCCCGGGACCACTCGGAAGGTGCGGGCTATAACACACAAAAATATGGGAATCGCGCGGAATTCTAGTTGTTTGGCCGAAAAACGCAAAAAATGAGGAACGATCATGGCGAGGCGGATACTATGGTTCCTTAGGTCGTATTTGATAGTCCGGAAAAATTTTAGGTGATAGGGGTCCGTAGGTCCCGGGACCACTCGGAAGGTATGGGCTATAACACACAAAAATATGGGAGTCGGGCGAAATTCTAGTTGTTTGGCCGAAAAACGCAAAAAATGAGGAACAATCATGGCGTGGCAGATACTATCGTTCCTTAGGTCGTATTTGATAGTCCGGAAAAATATTAGGCGAAAAGGGGTCAGGAGGTCCCGGGACCATTCGGAAGGCATGGGCTATAACACACAAAAATATAGGAATCGCGCGGAATTCTAGTTGTTTGGCCGAAAAACGCAAAAAATGAGGAATGATCATGGCGAGGCGGATACTATGGTTCCTTAGGTCATATTTGATAGTCCGGAAAAATTTTAGGCGATAGGGGTCCGGAGGTCCCGGGACCACTCGGAAGGTGTGGGCTATAACACACAAAAATATGGGAATCGCGCGGAATTCTAGTTGTTTGGCCGAAAAACGCAAAAAATGAGGAACAATCATGGCGTGGCAGATACTATCGTTCCTTAGGTCGTATTTGATAGTCCGGAAAAATATTAGGCGAAAAGGGGTCAGGAGGTCCCGGGACCACTCGGAAGGCGTGGGCTATAACACACAAAAATATAGGAATCGCGCGGAATTCTAGTTGTTTGGCCGAAAAACGCAAAAAATGAGGAACGATCATGGCGGGGCGGATACTATGGTTCCTTAGGTCGTATTTGATAGTCCGGAAAAATATTAGGCGATAGGGGTCAGGAGGTCCCGGGACCACTCGAAAGGCTTAGGCTATAACACACAAAAATATGGTAATCGTGCGGAATTCTAGTTGTTTGGCCGAAAAACGCAAAAAATGAGGAACGATCAAGGCGGGGCGGATACTATGGTTCCTTAGGTCATATTTGATAGTCCGGAAAAATTTTAGGCGATAGGGGTCCGGAGGTCCTGGGACCACTCGGAAGGTGTGGGCTATAACACACAAAAATATGGGAATCGCGCGGAATTCTAGTTGTTCGGCCGAAAAACGCAACAAATGAGGAACAATCATGGCGTGGCAGATACTATCATTCCTTAGGTCGTATTTGATAGTCCGAAAAAATATTAGGCGAAAAGGGGTCAGGAGGTCCCGGGACCACTCGGAAGGCGTGGGCTATAACACACAAAAATATAGGAATCGCGCGGAATTCTAGTTGTTTGGACGAAAAACGCAATAAATGAGGAACGATCATGGCGAGGCGGATACTATGGTTCCTTAGGTCGTATTTGATAGTCCGGAAAAATTTTAGGCGATAGGGGTCCGGAGGTCCCGGGACCACTCGGAAGGTGTGGGCTATAACACACAAAAATATGGGAATCGCGCGGAATTCTAGTTGTTTGGCCGAAAAACGCAAAAAATGAGGAACGATCATGGCGAGGCGGATACTATGGTTCCTTAGGTCGTATTTGATAGTCCGGAAAAATTTTAGGTGATAGGGGTCCGTAGGTCCCGGGACCACTCGGAAGGTATGGGCTATAACACACAAAAATATGGGAGTCGGGCGAAATTCTAGTTGTTTGGCCGAAAAACGCAAAAAATGAGGAACGATCATGGCGGGGCGGATACTATGGTTCCTTAGGTCGTATTTGATAGTCCGGAAAAATATTAGGCGATAGGGGTCAGGAGGTCCCGGGACCGATCGAAAGGCGTGGGCTATAACACACAAAAATATGGTAATCGTGCGGAATTCTAGTTGTTTGGCCGAAAAACGCAAAAAATGAGGAACGATCATGGCGGGGCGGATACTATGGTTCCTTAGGTCATATTTGATAGTCCGGAAAAATTTTAGGCGATAGGGGTCCGGAGGTCCCGGGACCACTCGGAAGGTGTGGGCTATAACACACAAAAATATGGGAATCGCGCGGAATTCTAGTTGTTTGGCCGAAAAACGCAAAAAATGAGGAACAATCATGGCGTGGCAGATACTATCGTTCCTTAGGTCGTATTTGATAGTCCGGAAAAATATTAGGCGAAAAGGGGTCAAGAGGTCCCGGGACCACTCGGAAGGCATGGGCTATAACACACAAAAATATAGGAATCGCGCGGAATTCTAGTTGTTTTGCCGAAAAACGCAAAAAAATGAGGAACGATCATGGCGAGGCGGATACTATGGTTCCTTAGGTCATATTTGATAGTCCGGAAAAATTTTAGGCGATAGGGGTCCGGAGGTCCCGGGACCACTCGGAAGGTGTGGGCTATAACACACAAAAATATGGGAATCGCGCGGAATTCTAGTTGTTTGGCCGAAAAACGCAAAAAATGAGGAACAATCATGGCGTGGCAGATACTATCGTTCCTTAGGTCGTATTTGATAGTCCGGAAAAATATTAGGCGAAAAGGGGTCAGGAGGTCCCGGGACCACTCGGAAGGCGTGGGCTATAACACACAAAAATATAGGAATCGCGCGGAATTCTAGTTGTTTGGCCGAAAAACGCAAAAAATGAGGAACGATCATGGCGGGGCGGATACTATGGTTCCTTAGGTCGTATTTGATAGTCCGGAAAAATATTAGGCGATAGGGGTCAGGAGGTCCCGGGACCACTCGAAAGGCTTGGGCTATAACACACAAAAATATGGTAATCGTGCGGAATTCTAGTTGTTTGGCCGAAAAACGCAAAAAATGAGGAACGATCAAGGCGGGGCGGATACTATGGTTCCTTAGGTCATATTTGATAGTCCGGAAAAATTTTAAGCGATAGGGGTCCGGAGGTCCCGGGACCACTCGGAAGGTGTGGGCTATAACACACAAAAATATGGGAATCGCGCGGAATTCTAGTTGTTCGGCCGAAAAACACAACAAATGAGGAACAATCATGGCGTGGCAGATACTATCGTTCCTTAGGTCGTATTTGATAGTCCGAAAAAATATTAGGCGAAAAGGGGTCAGGATGTCCCGGGACCACTCGGAAGGCGTGGGCTATAACACACAAAAATATAGGAATCGCGCGGAATTCTAGTTGTTTGGACGAAAAACGCAAAAAATGAGGAATGATCATGGCGAGGCGGATACTATGGTTCCTTAGGTCGTATTTGATAGTCCGGAAAAATTTTAGGCGATAGGGGTCCGGAGGTCCCGGGACCACTCGGAAGGTGTGGGCTATAACACACAAAAATATGGGAATCACGCGGAATTGTAGTTGTTCGGGCGAAAAACGCAAAAAATGAGGAACGATCATGGCGGGGCGGATACTATGGATCCTTAGGTCGTATTTGATAGTCCGGAAAAATAATAGGCAATAGGGGTCAGGAGGTCCCGGGACCACTCGAAAGGCGTGGGCTATAACACACAAAAATATGGTAAGCGCGCGAAATTCTAGTTGTTTCGCCAAAAAATGCAAAAAATGAGGAACGATCATGGCGGGGCGGATACTATGGTTCCTTAGGTCATATTTGATAATCCGGAAAAATTTTAGGCGATAGGGGTCCGGAGGTCCCGGGACCACTCGGAAGGTGTGGGCTATAACACACAAAAATATGGGAATCGCGCGGAATTCTAGTTGTTTGGCCGAAAAACGCAAAAAATGAGGAACAATCATGGCGTGGCGGATACTATCATTCCTTAGGTCGTATTTGATAGTCCGGAAAAATATTAGGCGAAAAGGGGTCAGGAGGTCCCGGGACCACTCGTAAGGCATGGGCTATAACACACAAAAATATAGGAATCGCGCGGAATTCTAGTTGTTTGGCCGAAAAATGCAAAAAATGAGGAACGATCATGGCGAGGCGGATACTATGGTTCCTTAGGTCGCATTTGATAGTCTGGAAAAATTTAAGGCAATAGGCGTCCGGACGTCCCGGGACCACTCGGAAGGTGTGGGCTATAACACACAAAAATATGGGAGTCGGGCGGAATTCTAGTTGTTTGGCCGAAAAACGCAAAAAATGAGGAACGATCATGGCGTGGCAGATACTATCGTTCCTTAGGTCGTATTTGATAGTCCGGAAAAATATTAGGCGAAAAGGGGTCAGGAGGTCCCGGGACCACTCGGAAGGCGTGGGCTATAACACACAAAAATATAGGAATCGCGCGGAATTCTAGTTGTTTGGCCGAAAAATGCAAAAAATGAGGAACGATCATGGCGGGGCGGATACTATGGTTCCTTAGGTCGTATTTGATAGTCCGGAAAAATATTAGGCGATAGGGGTCAGGAGGTCCCGGGACCACTCGAAAGGCGTGGGCTATAACACACAAAAATATGGTAATCGCGCGGAATTCTAGTTGTTTGGCCGAAAAATGCAAAGAAATGAGGAACGATCATGGCGGGGCGGATACTATGGTTCCTTAGGTCATATTTGATAATCCGGAAAAATTTTAGGCGATAGGGGTCCGGAGGTCCCGGGACCACTCGGAAGGTGTGGGCTATAACACACAAAAATATGGGAAACGCGCGAAATTCTAGTTGTTTGGCCGAAAAACGCAAAAAATGAGGAACGATCATGGCGGGGCGGATACTATGGTTCCTTAGGTCGTATTTGATAGTCCGGAAAAATATTAGGCGATAGGGGTCAGGAGGTCCCGGGACCACTCGGAAGGTGTGGGCTATAACACACAAAAATATGGGAATCGCGCGGAATTCTAGTTGTTTGGCCAAAAAATGCAAAAAAAGAGGAACAATCATGGCGTGGCAGATACTATCGTTCCTTAGGTCGTATTTGATAGTCCGGAAAAATATTAGGCGAAAAGGGGTCAGGAGGTCCCGGGACCACTCGGAAGGCGTGGGCTATAACACACCAAAATATGGGAATCGCGCGGAATTCTAGTTGTTTGGCCGAAAAACGCAAAAAATGAGGAACAATCATGGCGTGGCAGATACTATCGTTCCTTAGGTCGTATTTGATAGTCCGGAAAAATATTAGGCGAAAAGGGTTCAGGAGGTCCCGGGACCACTCGGAAGGCGTGGGCTATAACACACAAAAATATAGGAATCGCGCGGAATTCTAGTAGTTTGGCCGAAAAACGCAAAAAATGAGGAACGATCATGGCGGGGCGGATACTATGGTTCCTTAGGTTGTATTTGATAGTCCGGAAAAATATTAGGCGATAGGGGTCAAGAGGTCCCGGGACCACTCGAAAGGCGTGGGCTATAACACACAAAAATATGGTAATCGTGCGGAATTTTAGTTGTTTGGCCGAAAAACGCAAAAAATGAGGAACGATCATGGCGGGGCGGATACTATGGTTCCTTAGGTCATATTTGATAGTCCGAAAAAATTTTAGGCGATAGGGGTCCAGAGGTCCCGGGACCACTCGGAAGGTGTGGGCTATAACACACAAAAATATGGGAATCGCGCGGAATTCTAGTTGTTTGGCCGAAAAACGCAAAAATTGAGGAACAATCATGGCGTGGCAGATACTATCGTTCCTTAGGTCGTATTTGATAGTCCGGAAAAATATTAGGCGAAAAGGGGTCAGGAGGTCCCGGGACCACTCGGAAGGCGTGGGCTATAACACACAAAAATATAGGAATCACGCGGAATTCTAGTTGTTTGGCCGAAAAACGCAAAAAATGAGGAACGATCATGGCGAGGCGGATACTATGGTTCCTTAGGTCGTATTTGATAGTCCGGAAAAATTTTAGGCGATAGGGGTCCGGAGGTCCCGGGACCACTCGGAAGGTGTGGGCTATAACACACAAAAATATGGGAATCACGCGGAATTCTAGTTGTTTGGCCGAAAAACGCAAAAAATGAGGAACGATCATAGCGGGGCGGATACTATGGTTCCTTAGGTCGTATTTGATAGTCCGAAAAAATATTAGGCGATAGGGGTCAGGAGGTCCCGGGACCACTCGAAAGGCTTAGGCTATAACACACAAAAATATGGTAATCGTGCGGAATTCTAGTTGTTTGGCCGAAAAACGCAAAAAATGAGGAACGATCAAGGCGGGGCGGATACTATGGTTCCTTAGGTCATATTTGATAGTCCGGAAAAATTTTAGGCGATAGGGGTCCGGAGGTCCTGGGACCACTCGGAAGGTGTGGGCTATAACACACAAAAATATGGGAATCGCGCGGAATTCTAGTTGTTCGGCCGAAAAACGCAACAAATGAGGAACAATCATGGCGTGGCAGATACTATCATTCCTTAGGTCGTATTTGATAGTCCGAAAAAATATTAGGCGAAAAGGGGTCAGGAGGTCCCGGGACCACTCGGAAGGCGTGGGCTATAACACACAAAAATATAGGAATCGCGCGGAATTCTAGTTGTTTGGACGAAAAACGCAATAAATGAGGAACGATCATGGCGAGGCGGATACTATGGTTCCTTAGGTCGTATTTGATAGTCCGGAAAAATTTTAGGCGATAGGGGTCCGGAGGTCCCGGGACCACTCGGAAGGTGTGGGCTATAACACACAAAAATATGGGAATCGCGCGGAATTCTAGTTGTTTGGCCGAAAAACGCAAAAAATGAGGAACGATCATGGCGAGGCGGATACTATGGTTCCTTAGGTCGTATTTGATAGTCCGGAAAAATTTTAGGTGATAGGGGTCCGTAGGTCCCGGGACCACTCGGAAGGTATGGGCTATAACACACAAAAATATGGGAGTCGGGCGAAATTCTAGTTGTTTGGCCGAAAAACGCAAAAAATGAGGAACGATCATGGCGGGGCGGATACTATGGTTCCTTAGGTCGTATTTGATAGTCCGGAAAAATATTAGGCGATAGGGGTCAGGAGGTCCCGGGACCACTCGAAAGGCGTGGGCTATAACACACAAAAATATGGTAATCGTGCGGAATTCTAGTTGTTTGGCCGAAAAACGCAAAAAATGAGGAACGATCATGGCGGGGCGGATACTATGGTTCCTTAGGTCATATTTGATAGTCCGGAAAAATTTTAGGCGATAGGGGTCCGGAGGTCCCGGGACCACTCGGAAGGTGTGGGCTATAACACACAAAAATATGGGAATCGCGCGGAATTCTAGTTGTTTGGCCGAAAAACGCAAAAAATGAGGAACAATCATGGCGTGGCAGATACTATCGTTCCTTAGGTCGTATTTGATAGTCCGGAAAAATATTAGGCGAAAAGGGGTCAGGAGGTCCCGGGACCACTCGGAAGGCGTGGGCTATAACACACAAAAATATAGGAATCGCGCGGAATTCTAGTTGTTTTGCCGAAAAACGCAAAAAATGAGGAACGATCATGGCGAGGCGGATACTATGGTTCCTTAGGTCATATTTGATAGTCCGGAAAAATTTTAGGCGATAGGGGTCCGGAGGTCCCGGGACCACTCGGAAGGTGTGGGCTATAACACACAAAAATATGGGAATCGCGCGGAATTCTAGTTGTTTGGCCGAAAAACGCAAAAAATGAGGAACAATCATGGCGTGGCAGATACTATCGTTCCTTAGGTCGTATTTGATAGTCCGGAAAAATATTAGGCGAAAAGGGGTCAGGAGGTCCCGGGACCACTCGGAAGGCGTGGGCTATAACACACAAAAATATAGGAATCGCGCGGAATTCTAGTTGTTTGGCCGAAAAACGCAAAAAATGAGGAACGATCATGGCGGGGCGGATACTATGGTTCCTTAGGTCGTATTTGATAGTCCGGAAAAATATTAGGCGATAGGGGTCAGGAGGTCCCGGGACCACTCGAAAGGCTTGGGCTATAACACACAAAAATATGGTAATCGTGCGGAATTCTAGTTGTTTGGCCGAAAAACGCAAAAAATGAGGAACGATCAAGGCGGGGCGGATACTATGGTTCCTTAGGTCATATTTGATAGTCCGGAAAAATTTTAAGCGATAGGGGTCCGGAGGTCCCGGGACCACTCGGAAGGTGTGGGCTATAACACACAAAAATATGGGAATCGCGCGGAATTCTAGTTGTTCGGCCGAAAAACACAACAAATGAGGAACAATCATGGCGTGGCAGATACTATCGTTCCTTAGGTCGTATTTGATAGTCCGAAAAAATATTAGGCGAAAAGGGGTCAGGATGTCCCGGGACCACTCGGAAGGCGTGGGCTATAACACACAAAAATATAGGAATCGCGCGGAATTCTAGTTGTTTGGACGAAAAACGCAAAAAATGAGGAATGATCATGGCGAGGCGGATACTATGGTTCCTTAGGTCGTATTTGATAGTCCGGAAAAATTTTAGGCGATAGAGGTCCGGAGGTCCCGGGACCACTCGGAAGGTGTGGGCTATAACACACAAAAATATGGGAATCACGCGGAATTGTAGTTGTTCGGGCGAAAAACGCAAAAAATGAGGAACGATCATGGCGGGGCGGATACTATGGATCCTTAGGTCGTATTTGATAGTCCGGAAAAATAATAGGCAATAGGGGTCAGGAGGTCCCGGGACCACTCGAAAGGCGTGGGCTATAACACACAAAAATATGGTAAGCGCGCGAAATTCTAGTTGTTTCGCCAAAAAATGCAAAAAATGAGGAACGATCATGGCGGGGCGGATACTATGGTTCCTTAGGTCATATTTGATAATCCGGAAAAATTTTAGGCGATAGGGGTCCGGAGGTCCCGGGACCACTCGGAAGGTGTGGGCTATAACACACAAAAATATGGGAATCGCGCGGAATTCTAGTTGTTTGGCCGAAAAACGCAAAAAATGAGGAACAATCATGGCGTGGCGGATACTATCATTCCTTAGGTCGTATTTGATAGTCCGGAAAAATATTAGGCGAAAAGGGGTCAGGAGGTCCCGGGACCACTCGTAAGGCATGGGCTATAACACACAAAAATATAGGAATCGCGCGGAATTCTAGTTGTTTGGCCGAAAAATGCAAAAAATGAGGAACGATCATGGCGAGGCGGATACTATGGTTCCTTAGGTCGCATTTGATAGTCTGGAAAAATTTAAGGCAATAGGCGTCCGGACGTCCCGGGACCACTCGGAAGGTGTGGGCTATAACACACAAAAATATGGGAGTCGGGCGGAATTCTAGTTGTTTGGCCGAAAAACGCAAAAAATGAGGAACGATCATGGCGTGGCAGATACTATCGTTCCTTAGGTCGTATTTGATAGTCCGGAAAAATATTAGGCGAAAAGGGGTCAGGAGGTCCCGGGACCACTCGGAAGGCGTGGGCTATAACACACAAAAATATAGGAATCGCGCGGAATTCTAGTTGTTTGGCCGAAAAATGCAAAAAATGAGGAACGATCATGGCGGGGCGGATACTATGGTTCCTTAGGTCGTATTTGATAGTCCGGAAAAATATTAGGCGATAGGGGTCAGGAGGTCCAGGGACCACTCGAAAGGCGTGGGCTATAACACACAAAAATATGGTAATCGCGCGGAATTCTAGTTGTTTGGCCGAAAAATGCAAAGAAATGAGGAACGATCATGGCGGGGCGGATACTATGGTTCCTTAGGTCATATTTGATAATCCGGAAAAATTTTAGGCGATAGGGGTCCGGAGGTCCCGGGACCACTCGGAAGGTGTGGGCTATAACACACAAAAATATGGGAAACGCGCGAAATTCTAGTTGTTTGGCCGAAAAACGCAAAAAATGAGGAACGATCATGGCGGGGCGGATACTATGGTTCCTTAGGTCGTATTTGATAGTCCGGAAAAATATTAGGCGATAGGGGTCAGGAGGTCCCGGGACCACTCGGAAGGTGTGGGCTATAACACACAAAAATATGGGAATCGCGCGGAATTCTAGTTGTTTGGCCAAAAAATGCAAAAAAAGAGGAACAATCATGGCGTGGCAGATACTATCGTTCCTTAGGTCGTATTTGATAGTCCGGAAAAATATTAGGCGAAAAGGGGTCAGGAGGTCCCGGGACCACTCGGAAGGCGTGGGCTATAACACACCAAAATATGGGAATCGCGCGGAATTCTAGTTGTTTGGCCGAAAAACGCAAAAAATGAGGAACAATCATGGCGTGGCAGATACTATCGTTCCTTAGGTCGTATTTGATAGTCCGGAAAAATATTAGGCGAAAAGGGTTCAGGAGGTCCCGGGACCACTCGGAAGGCGTGGGCTATAACACACAAAAATATAGGAATCGCGCGGAATTCTAGTAGTTTGGCCGAAAAACGCAAAAAATGAGGAACGATCATGGCGGGGCGGATACTATGGTTCCTTAGGTTGTATTTGATAGTCCGGAAAAATATTAGGCGATAGGGGTCAAGAGGTCCCGGGACCACTCGAAAGGCGTGGGCTATAACACACAAAAATATGGTAATCGTGCGGAATTTTAGTTGTTTGGCCGAAAAACGCAAAAAATGAGGAACGATCATGGCGGGGCGGATACTATGGTTCCTTAGGTCATATTTGATAGTCCGAAAAAATTTTAGGCGATAGGGGTCCAGAGGTCCCGGGACCACTCGGAAGGTGTGGGCTATAACACACAAAAATATGGGAATCGCGCGGAATTCTAGTTGTTTGGCCGAAAAACGCAAAAATTGAGGAACAATCATGGCGTGGCAGATACTATCGTTCCTTAGGTCGTATTTGATAGTCCGGAAAAATATTAGGCGAAAAGGGGTCAGGAGGTCCCGGGACCACTCGGAAGGCGTGGGCTATAACACACAAAAATATAGGAATCACGCGGAATTCTAGTTGTTTGGCCGAAAAACGCAAAAAATGAGGAACGATCATGGCGAGGCGGATACTATGGTTCCTTAGGTCGTATTTGATAGTCCGGAAAAATTTTAGGCGATAGGGGTCCGGAGGTCCCGGGACCACTCGGAAGGTGTGGGCTATAACACACAAAAATATGGGAATCACGCGGAATTCTAGTTGTTTGGCCGAAAAACGCAAAAAATGAGGAACGATCATAGCGGGGCGGATACTATGGTTCCTTAGGTCGTATTTGATAGTCCGAAAAAATATTAGGCGATAGAGGTCAGGAGGTCCCGGGACCACTCGAAAGGCATGGGCTATAACACACAAAAATATGGTAATCGCGCGGAATTCTAGTTGTTTGGCCAAAAAACGCAAAAAAATGAGGAACGATCATCGCGGGGCGGATACTATGGTTCCTTAGGTCATATTTGATAATCCGGAAAAATTTTAGGCGATAGGGGTCCGGAGGTCCCGGGACCACTCGGAAGGTGTGGGCTATAACACACAAAAATATGGGAATCGCGCGGAATTCTAGTTGTTTGGCCGAAAAACGCAAAAAATGAGGAACAATCATGGCGTGGCGGATACTATCATTCCTTAGGTCGTATTTGATAGTCCGGAAAAATATTAGGCGAAAAGGGGTCAGGAGGTCCCGGGACCACTCGTAAGGCATGGGCTATAACACACAAAAATATAGGAATCGCGCGGAATTCTAGTTGTTTGGCCGAAAAACGCAAAAAATGAGGAACGATCATGGCGAGGCGGATACTATGGTTCCTTAGGTCGCATTTGATAGTCCGGAAAAATTTTAGGCAATAGGGGTCCGGACGTCCCGGGACCACTCGGAAGGTGTGGGCTATAACACACAAAAATATGGGAGTCGGGCGGAATTCTAGTTGTTTGGCCGAAAAACGCAAAAAATGAGGAACGATCATGGCGTGGCAGATACTATCGTTCCTTAGGTCGTATTTGATAGTCCGAAAAAATATTAGGCGAAAAGGGGTCAGGAGGTCCCGGGACCACTCGGAAGGCATGGGCTATAACACACAAAAATATAGGAATCGCGCGGAATTCTAGTTGTTTGGCCGAAAAATGCAAAAAATGAGGAACGATCATGGCGGGGCGGAAACTATGGTTCATTAGGTCGTATTTGATAGTCCGGAAAAATATTAGGCGATAGGGGTCAGGAGGTCCCGGGACCACTCGAAAGGCGTGGGCTATAACACACAAAAATATGGTAATCGCGCGGAATTCTAGTTGTTTGGCCGAAAAACACAAAACATGAGGAACGATCATGGCGGGGCGGTTACTATGGTTCCTTAGGTCGTATTTGATTGCCCGGAATATTTTTAGGCGATCGGGGTTCGGGGTTCCCGGGACCCCTTGGAAGGCGTGGGCTAAAGCACACGAAAATATGGAAATCGCGCGGAATTCTAGTTGTTTGGCTGAAAAACGCAAAAGACTAGGAACGATCATGGCGGGGAGGTGACTATGGTTCCTTAGGTCGTATTTGATAGTCCGGAAAATTTTTAGGTGATCCGGCTCCGGGGGGCCCGATCCACTCGGAAGGCGTGGGCGATAGCACACAAAAATATGGGAATCGGGCGGAATTATAGTTTTTTGGCCAAAAAATGCAAAAAATGAGGAACGATCATGGAGAGGTGGTGACTATGGTTCCTTAGGTCTTAATTGTTGGCCCGAATATTTTTTAGGCGATCCGAGTCCAGCGGCCCGGCCCACTCGGAAGGCGTGGGCAATAGCACACAAAAATATGGTAATCATGCGGAATTCTAGTTTTTTGGCCGAAAAACGCAATAAATGAGGAACGATCATGGCGGGGCGGTGACTATGGTTCCTTAGGTCGTATTTAATGGCCCGGAAAATTTTAGGCGATCGGGGTCCACGGCTCCCGGGACCACTCGGAAGGCGTAAGCTATAGCACACTAAAATAAGCAAATCGCGCGGTGTTCTAGTTTTTTGGCCGAAAAATGCAAATCATTTGAAAAGATCATTGTGGGGCGGTGACTATGGTACCTTAGGTCGTATTTGATAGTCCGGAAAAATTTTAGGCGATCGGGGTCCGCGGCTCCCCGGACCACTTGGAGGGCGTGGGTATAGCACACGAATATATGGGAATCGGGCGTAATTCTAGTTTTTTGGCCGAAAAATGCAAAAAATGAGAAACGATGATGGCGGGGCGGTTACTATGGTTCCTTAGGTCGTATTTGATGGCCCGGAAAAATTTTAGGCGATCGGGGTCCGGGGGTCCCGGAACCACTTGGAAGGGTGGGCAATAGCACACAAAAATATTGTAATCGGGCGGAATTCTAGTTTTTTGGCCGAAAAACGCAACAAATGAGGAATGATCATGGCTGGGCGGTGACTATGGTTCCTTAGGTCGTATTTGATAGTCCGGAAAAATTTTAGGTGATAGGGGCCCGGAGTTCCCGGATTCACTTGGAAGGCATGGCTATAGGACACGAAAATATGGGAATCGCGCGGAATTCTAGTTTTTTCGCCGAAAAACGGAAAAAACTAGGAATGATCATGGCTGGGCGGTGACTATGGTTCCTTAGGTCTTATTTGATAGTCCGAAAAAATTTTAGGCGATATGGGTCCGGAGACCCGGGACCACTCGGAAGGCGTGGGCTATATATAACACACAAAAATATGGGATAGCGCGGAATTCTAGTTGTTTGGCCGAAAAACGCAAAGAATGAGGAACGATCATGGCGGGGCGGATACTATGGTTCCTTAGGTCGTATTTGATAGTCCAGAAAAATTTTAGGCGATAGGGGTCCGGAGGTCCCGGGACCACTCGGAAGGTGTGGGTTATAACACACAAAAATATGGGAGTTGGGCGGAATTCTAGTTGTTTGGCCGAAAAACGCAAAAAATGAGGAACGATCATAGCGGGGAGGATACTATGGTTCCTTAGGTCGTATTTGATAGTCCGGAAAAATTTTAGGCGATAGGGGTCCGGAGGTCCCGGGACCACTCGGAAAGTGTGGGCTATAACACACAAAAATATGGGAATCGAGCGGAATTCTAGTTGTTTGGCCGAAAAACGCAAAAAATGAGGAACGATCATGGCGGGGCGGATACTATGGTTCCTTAGGTCGTATTTGATAGTCCGGAAAAATATTAGGCGATAGGGGTCCGGAGGTCCCGGGACCACTCGAAAGGCGTGGGCTATAACACACAAAAATATGGTAATCGCGCGGAATTCTAGTTGTTTGGCCGAAAAACGCAATAAATGAGGAACGATCATGGCGGGGCGGTGACTATGGTTCCTTAGGTCGTATTTGATGGACCGGAAAATTTTAGGCGATCGGGGTCCACGTCTCCCGGGACCACTCGGAAGGCGTAAGCTATAGCACACTAAAATAAGCAAATCGCGCGGCGTTCTAGTTTTTTGGCCGAAAATTGCAAAGCATTTGGAAAGATCATGGTGGGGCGGTGACTATGGTACCTTAGGTCGTATTTGATAGTCCGGAAAAATTTTAGGCGATCGGGGTCCGCGGCTCCCCGGACCACTTGGAAGGCGTGGGTATACCACACGAAAATATGGGAATCGGGCGGAATTCTAGTTTTTTGGCCGAAAAATGCAACAAATGAGGAATGATCATGGCTGGGCGGTGACTATGGTTCCTTAGGTCGTATTTGATAGTCCGAAAAAATTTTAGGTGATAGGGGCCCGGAGTTCCCGGATTCACATGGAAGGCATGGCTATAGCACACGAAAATATGGGAATCGCGCGGAATTCTAGTTTTTTGGCCGAAAAACGGAAAAAACAAGGAATGATCATGGCTGGGCGGTGACTATGGTTCCTTAGGTCTTATTTGATAGTCCGGAAAAATTTTAGGCGATATGGGTCCGGAGACCCGGGACCACTCGGAAGGCGTGGGCTATATATAACACACAAAAATATGGGATAGCGCGGAATTCTAGTTGTTTGGCCGAAAAACGCAAAGAATGAGGAACGATCATGGCGGGGCGGATACTATGGTTCCTTAGGTCGTATTTGATAGTCCAGAAAAATTTTAGGCGATAGGGGTCCGGAGGTCCCGGGACCACTCGGAAGGTGTGGGTTATAACACACAAAAATATGGGAGTTGGGCGGAATTCTAGTTGTTTGGCCGAAAAACGCAAAAAATGAGGAACGATCATAGCGGGGAGGATACTATGGTTCCTTAGGTCGTATTTGATAGTCCGGAAAAAATTTAGGCGATAGGGGTCCGGAGGTCCCGGGACCACTCGGAAAGTGTGGGCTATAACACACAAAAATATGGGAATCGCGCGGAATTCTAGTTGTTTGGCCGAAAAACGCAAAAAATGAGGAACGATCATGGCGGGGCGGATACTATGGTTCCTTAGTTCGTATTTGATAGTCCGGAAAAATATTAGGCGATAGGGGTCAGGAGGTCCCGGGACCACTCGAAAGGCGTGGGCTATAACACACAAAAATATGGTAATCGCGCGGAATTCTAGTTGTTTGGCCGAAAAACGCAATAAATGAGGAACGATCATGGCGGGGCGGTGACTATGGTTCCTTAGGTCGTATTTAATGGACCGGAAAATTTTAGGCGATCGGGGTCCACGTCTCCCGGGACCACTCGGAAGGCGTAAGCTATAGCACACTAAAATAAGCAAATCGCGCGGCGTTCTAGTTTTTTGGCCGAAAATTGCAAAGCATTTGGAAAGATAATGGTGGGGCGGTGACTATGGTACCTTAGGTCGTATTTGATAGTCCGGAAAAATTTTAGGCGATCGGGGTCCGCGGCTCCCCGGACCACTTGGAAGGCGTGGGTATACTACACGAAAATATGGGAATCGGGCGTAATTCTTGTTTTTTGGCCGAAAAATGCAAAAAATGAGAAACGATGATGGGGGGCGGTTACTATGGTTCCTTAGGTCGTATTTGATGGCCCGGAAAAATTTTAGGCGATCGGGGTCCGGGGGTCCCGGAACCACTTGGAAGGGTGGGCAATAGCACACAAAAATATTGTAATC